>NC_046368.1:21360273-21660273 GCF_011125445.2 Fundulus heteroclitus
ATGGGTGCACAACTTTGAATTTCTTGTTTCTCTAATTATATAAACAGGCTTCAACGTGGGCATCCAGCTTCAGAGATGCTGGTTGAATTTCCCTTAGAGAGGGGCGCTCTTTTTGAAGCCATCGTCAGTTCCTGGGAAAATTCTGCCTGGATCATTGACCACTCTTCTTGGCAGAATTGGAAGAGTTTGTCGAAATTGTTTGGTTTCCCGTGAGGGAGCTGCTTCAAAGCGCGGTCTGTATAAAGAGGCTAGGCGTGTTCAGAAGCCTTACTTCAAACCGACAGCCGGACGGATGAAGCTCAGATCCAATTGGGTGTTCCAACAGTGAACAAAGATCAAAACTAACTTTGGCATGGATGAAGAAGACAAGTGAGACGTTTATATTATCGCCCTGACTTCAACGCTGTAGAAAGTTTATGGACTATGCTTAAAAGGTGGGTCGTTGCCAGGACACCAACTAGTTTAAATGAGCTGTACTATTTCTGTATACAGCTGGAATTATGCCAGAACCTTGCTGATGGCTCCAGAAAGTGTGCAGTTCTCGCCGCAGCTTGCAAAGGGACATTTGACCACGTATTAGTCGGGGGTGTAGGGATATATATGAGCTGTTGTGAACAATTTTGACACTGAGATGATTAAAGGCAGTCTACAATTTTTTATTCAAGAGAGTTTGATGTTGTATGGATAGTCCATAATTCAGCCCTGAAAAATGACGTTAAAATGCAATATATAAGGTACACTGATAACCTTGAGGGGGAAACAGTGAATTATTTCTGAATAAAGTCTTAATCTGCAGCACATTTAGAGGCAATCACAACTGCTCGCTCCCACTCATGTTAGGATGGTTACGAACTGGCCTCTTCCAAACCTGCGGCTCTGATCCCCCCCCCCCCCCCCCCCCCCCCCTTGATGGAGTATTTTTAGACGCCGCCAGTGTCTTCCTTGGCAGAAGTATGTCACTCACAGGGCTCATAATAAGCTACATCCAGCTCTGCCATTTTCAAAGTCCATCATTCCTTAAACCTCCAGGTCAGGGAACGCAGGCTGAGAGCTGATTCATGGGGACAACATACTGCAGAAACTTCACGGCCAGATTTATTGAGTGGAATAATGTTCATATCTCAGCTTTGACTTTAATGGTTGACCTCGTATAGTTACTGAGGAGCCCTTTGAATCCTCTGGGATTGATGTGTGCACACAGTAATAACACATCTGGGGTACATTGCAGGCGACCCAGTGCTTTCTGTGTTGCATGCATTTATGCCCGGTTTGCATCATTATTTGATATTCTCATTCTGAGGCCTGAGTTTAGGAGGAGAGGAGACTGGGTGTGGTCCGACCCATGTGGAGGACCTCTTTTACTCTTTACGCTTCAGGATGGGGAGATTCGGTAAGACGACAGCTTCTTTTTTTTTTTTTTTGTCTTTCTCGCTCTGCATTTGGCACGCTCATGCAAACACACTCATCTCATCACACCCTTTTGCAGTCTCTCCCCCCGCCGTCTCCCCCACTTGTGCCGACAGACTGTAGCAAAATGGCTGCCGCTGAGCCCTCTGGTATCCGTTGTGCGGCTTGTTCCCTCCTCTCTCCCATACAGGCTTGGTGAAAAAAGCATAGAGTAAAGTTAGGGGTGGGGGTGGGGGGCACAGACGGAGAAAGGTGCGTGAGCATCGGATCTGGATTCATGGATCTCTGTCGGCGGGAGTCAGGATGCATGAATCCAAACTGAGTTTCATCAGACCGGACCCAGCAGGGTGGCTGGGGGATAAACTCATCCTGCAGCACATATATATATATATGTTTCGAAGGAAGCATATATGTGCTTTCTCAGTAAAAATAAATAAATATATATATTTAAAGATGAGGGGTCCTGTTCTGCTGAGAATAGGTGTCCCTCGTGAGCCTTTATATACGGCATATGGATCTTAAATCCCAGCTTCTCAGCATCTGCTCGTCTCACACGGATTCTTTCAAAAAGTGTGAAACCTCGCTCATTCAATGGCTTCAAAAAAAAAGGGGGGGGGGGCTATGCACATTACCATGCACATATCTTGCAGAGCTACTACAGACACGGCTCTGCGGTGGCTGTGTGGACCAATAAGAAATACACATCATCGTTAATGTGCTGCGAGCTGCAGCCCTCGTGGTAGCTTTTATTTGCACGGTGAGAATCTGATGCCTCTGTAAGATGTAGGCTATGACCAGTCAAGAAAGCTGAAACGGAAAACAATAACATAAAAACAAAAAAAAAACAAAGGCTTTTGGGGAAAAGAAAGGGAAAACATCACCATATACAGCTGAAGAGCTGTTTATGGTATGGTTCATGATGCTTAATATTTAGAAAATATAAAAAATAAATCAATTCTATGCTGCTGGAAGGGAAAAAAGATGGATGGTTAGTTGCTATTGTCCTTTCGGGCCATCTGATGCATTGTTTGCCTCTGCTTTCTGTAGTTAGATTCTAAAATCTCGCATTTAGAATGAGCATTTTTATTTTATTTTATCATACATATTTCCTCTATCATCACTATTCAGTAGTATGAAAACAACAATGAAAGCATGCTATTTACTTCTGTTTTCATTTTTATTTTTTTCCTCCTGACATTACAAACAAGATACCGACTGACTCTCCGGGGGGGAGAAAGCCAACACTTACCTCTTGATGTAGTTTTTCCCGTAAAGAATCTGCTGCAAAAGCGTGACGAGTCCAAATGCGCAAATGAATATGAAACACAGGGATCTACTGCCTAGTATGTCTTTGCCCGACGACGGGTCGGAGTATGCCATCCTTCGGCGCAGCATCCAGAGCTGACGGTGACACCCGGATAGGCGTCTCTCTGCGCTGCATTCAGAACCGGGACCACAGGTGCCTCATGGCCGCTGAGCCGAGCTGGACGTCGTCCGCCACCTTCCTACGCTGCCGCTCCGCTCTCACACAGGCGCGTCATTGTCGACGGCCAAAACGCATCGCAAATTGATCGCCTTGAGCGCTCCTGCCGCACATCAATGGCCCTGCCTCGGATTGGAACCTGTGGTCTCACTCGTCAGGCGAGAAGGGGGTCAGGTGGAGAGACTCGTCAAAGGGTTCTGGAGGTGGGCCCGGTTCTCGGTGTCTGCCGTTCAACGAACGCGCAGTCGCTCGGTCCGCTGCGGGCGTTGCGGGTTGCGCTCGGACGGAGAAATCCCGACAGGTTAAATCAGGAGAGGAGAGCAAAACAAGGTGCAGCCAAAAAAAAAAAAAAAAGGCTTCGCGTGCTGTGATATTGACGGGATAAAAATACACATCCCTTTGTGCCCCCAGCTCAAATCCGTGCAAGAAGACGTGACCGCAATGAAAAAAAGAGGGATGCGCCTTTTCTCGGTCAGGCTGGCGGGGGCGCGCCGCGCTCCTCTCACATGCTCCTTACTCAGCCAAAGCCCAAGGTCATGGGCTGTTTTTCAAGGATGCGCCGGGGCACTCACAGCATCTCCTGCAACAAAAAGGGGTCACCTGAGGCTGCTGGGCAGAGCCGGACCCGTAATTGCTCTAGTACGATGTAACAGAAATGTTCTTCACAGACCATTGAGTTTGATTGCACATTAAAAGGACACCAGGGTTGTTATTAAATATAATGTGTTCCTAGGGCAAAGCCCCCCTCTCACATGGGCAACATGGCTAACTCCCCAAGGCAAGGCGCCATAGTGACAGGGGGCCGCATAAAAAAACAAAATATATTGCTACACCATTTGAAATTCTTATTTTCTGCTAAACTAAATTAAATCTGAATGGGGTTTAGATGGTGATCAGCTGCAGTTCTAATATTTAATATTAATTAATATATAATCTAGCTAGTCAAACCTGCACTCAAAAAAATTAAATAAACAAAATAACCACAATAGTTGTCTACATTCTGTTTATTTCAAGTGAAAGGTATAGTGGACAATCTTTTTTTTGGCTTCGAGTTCAAGGCGTGATCATCTTATCTATTGGTTGTCCCACATGCCAGTCATTATGACCCTAATGCCAATGTGCATGTTCATTCCTTAGTTTTCTCGTGCTCTGCTTTGCGCACTTCAAGTGATTATGTATCCAGTGAGCTTCAGTTTTGGTCGTTCATTGTAGCTCCGCTTCTCTTACTGTCTTACTGACAGCAAGCTGTCTTACAAGTTGATGATAAGAAGAGAAAGGCCTCAGAAGAAAGAAATAAGACCAGACTCTTTCACATGATGCCCCTTAGGAGCAGAAGAGCGGGCTTCAGAAAGGAACTTGGGCGTTTGTTATGTTTGTTACGGTTCCAGGAAAATTGTCTCTACCTTTAATATTTGGTTTCTTGTCTGTCTGCATCATAAGGAAAAAAGATCAGATTTTAAAGGATGTAAGTAATTGGGTTTCTTTTTTTGTAAGTATGTGTGTGGTGAGTGGGGCACTAGGGTGGGATGGTGTGAATAAGGTTTTTTTTTTTGTTTGTTTTTTTTTTTTTGCCAGGTTCAGGTTTGGTCCGCTCCCTCTCCCAAGAACAACTCAAGTCTCCGCTAGGTGAGGAGCCCGTCCCCCCAGTTCGTGCCCCCCTCTGCTGGCAGGCGCCTTGGCCCGCTGGCTGCATTGGCGGCCCTCAGGTTTGGGGCGGGTTCCCGGGTGGGTGCCGGCCCATTCCTGGTGGCTGCTTCGTGGGGCCTGGCCCCCTGGGAGAAAAAAAATTGGGTTTCTGTTCTAGGGAAAGACTCATTTGCCTATAACTACATGCCAGATCAGCCGAATTATCTAACATGTCTTTACATGTCGTTTAATTCTTCTGAATCCCAAATAGTAGCTTCCCCAAGGCAGAAGAAAGTGACATTACATAACATTTAAATTAGCATTTTGTTTGACCTTGTTCAATATTTACTTCAGTAGTTGTTTTTTTAAGCAGCCAACTTTTGTTACTGCTTAGAACAAAGCTCTGCAGGTGTTTAAAAAGATCTATGAAAACTGTGCCAGTCATTTTTAGCATATGCATGAAGCATACATGCAGCAGTGTGCAGCTTTCATACTGGCGGTCTATTATATATGAAACCTACGAAGTGGACATTTCCCTGATCTTAAATGGACATTTCTATGGTCTGTTTCATTTATTGATACAAGCATGTGAAAAGTGGTCACACGATTTTGGTGGTGGTAGTTTTAGTTAACATTATCCACCAAAATGGGTTGAGGGGGCGCACAAAGTACAGACTTAAGAGCCAACAAGGCTTGCAGCTTATCAGATGGTAAGAGGCCATATGCAAAGTGGTCCATCCCACTCAAATATGTATTGTCCTAGGGGTATACCCAGTTCAACATGCCAGATTGCTGTATGTTGTAATATTAATGTTGCAATACAATTTTCATTTCTGTGGGAAGGGTTATAATAAGGTTTTCAAATAATGTTGCATTGTGATCCAAAGTGTAAAGATGTACACACAAAAACATGTGTGGTTTGCCTGAGAGAAGGGCCGTTTGCTACATGTGAGGGCAAGCCACACAGGGTAAGAACACACCCTACAACAGTTTGCTTTCTCTTTAATTCACTTTAGTTATTACTTTAAATGTTCCTTAATCCTTTTTTTAACCTTACAATGTTTACATGGAGTGCACACATATTAACACTGCAAGGTCAATTCAGTTTATGTTGTACTAATACTCTTTTCTTTGTTTGAGTTACTTTGGTGTTTGGCTTCCCCTTCCGGATGGGAGAAGGTGTGGCTGATCACTGAAGTTCAGCTGATGGCCTCATTGGACTGAACCAAGTGCCTCTTGCCAAGTGGGGGACTCTTAGGGGGTGTTTAGGATTATTTCATTGTTTGAGTCATAGACATAATATAAGAGTAGACGCGTCATTGGGCGGGTTCTGCCTATGCTGCGATGCGTCAGAGCGTCCGCCATCTTAAATGTGGCAAATCTGCGGTTACTCAGTCACTTAAACAGTATCAGAGGGACTTTAATCTCTGAATATACTTTGTCTTCGTAGTATTTTTTTTATAATATTACAAGTTTATTTTCGTATCCCTTTAGCTTCATTCTCCTGAATTTATTCTCCTGAAGAATAAAAATATTTAAAATAATCTAACCTGGCCTACTCCAGGAGTGAAATAATTCTGCAAACTGTGATTATTCTGGAAATGTTCCCCCTTAATTCTCATAATATGATGTTTTTATCATAACATTATCACTTTTGTGTTTGTTTGTTTATTTTTACTTTATTGACCTAAGACTTTTTTTTCCTCATATTATTAATTTTACCTCTTTAATACTCACCCAAAAAGTCTGTTCCTAAAGGTTCACATGTGACACGGTTTTTATGAAATAATGAAGACCACAATTTTTAGATTTAACAAATTGATCCTTATATTCATAACACATACACACACAATATACAATATATATATATATATATATGTGTGTGTGTGTGTGTGTGTGTGTGTGTGTGTGTGTAGTTATTGCAGCACAGGAATGAGGCATCTTCTCTGATCCACGTTCACAATAACAGAACTCAACTTTTTTCTGCCACATACAATATGGCGGTGACGTTGACGTGCGAACCTGCGCCCTATGACGCGTCTACGTATATATGTCTGTGGTTTGAGTTAGTAGTTATGTGGCAGCCATTTTGTTTTCCCCTACTGTATGTGTCTATGGTTTAGCTAAACTAGTATTTAAGGGCCCTTGTTTGTCATTTCATTAGGTCAGTTTTGTTTGTGTCTGTCTGTGTTCAGTATTTTCAGTTGACCTCTTTTAATGGCATGCCAGTTTAATTCCTGACTTTGTTAAATATTTTTGTGCTTTGGGTAAATAAAACCCACTTTTTTGAATCCAACACCTGTGTCCTCCACTATGTACTGCTTGGTCCCTCGACACTACATATAAGCTGTAAAGGGACATAGACTTCAGCTATGAAATGTGCTTTTGTCTACAGAGTCTATATTAGAGTTCATTGATCTGCTTTCTGTTATCACTGTCCTGTTCAGAGTGACAAAAGGGACCTACATAGGCAAGAATGCAATTATAGACGAAATGCTTAATGAAATAAACATGTACCAAATATTTAAATGCTACTGGAGGGAGCCAGGAGTGGACAGGGAATTAAAAGCCATCTTTGGCTTTCTTTCAGCCTGAATAGGCACCTGGAAAGAGTCCTAAAACCTTCTTTTCAAATAATAACAAATATTTTGTACATTAATAAGAAAAGAGCTTCTACAAACACTGTGCATGTTGCTTTTTTAATTATCTTTTCCTCTTTCACTTAAATGTTTCTGTTCCTTAAGCAAATTGCTCAGCATGGTTATATTTCACTCTGAAACTGAGCTGCATGCTTACAATTAGATGTTTTAGGGTTTTTGAAATATAGTAACACACAGGCTTATTACTGCTTTATTATATCCCTGCACTTTCACTGGTATCTTTTGTCATGCAACTGATCATTACGAATAAAGAAGTGAAAAAAAAAATGTGTAAGCTGCTATTATTTGTTGTATCCACAATGTAACATATATGTTTGACTTTGAGCAAAATAAAAGCCTACTTTGATTTAATTTATATTTGTTTTTTTAATACTGTGATCGTGTTACTAATTACTATTTTCCAATTGGTAAAACTGGACCTTTACGTAGCATATAAAGGTCCAGTAGACCAATAAATTAAATGCATTTTTAACTATATCACATAGTGATAACACAATAAAACTATTTACATGCATAAATCAAGCGAAGCACTATAGCGAAAGCAGTACTGCTCCACTTGTGAAAGTAAAATCTGTCGAGCTCTATTTGGCATTAAGACATCAATTCCTATTGCCACATTGCTAGACAGGACACTGGGAAAAAAAATAATAATTGGGTTTCTGTTCTAGGGAAAGACTCATTTGCCTATAACTAAATGCCAGATCAGCCAAATTATCTAACATGTCTTTACATGTCGTTTAATTCTTCTGAATCCCAAATAGTAGCTTCCCCAAGGCAGAAGAAAGTGATATTACATAACATTTAAATTAGCATTTTGTTTGATCTTGTTCAATATTTACTTCAGTAGTTGTTTTTTTAAGCAGCCAACTACTGTTACTGCTTAGAACAAAGCTCTGCAGGTGTTTAAAAAGATCTATGAAAACTGTGCCAGTCATTTTTAGCATATGCATGAAGCAATACTGGTATTCATGAAATAGTGACGGTGACCTTACTGGTTTGTGAAAACCTTTGTTAGTCAATACGCGTGAATAGAGAGTTTTTAAACATCTCCGCTTTTTTTCAAAATCTGAGGTTTTAGTCAGCAAAAACTTTGTTATCACCAGCTTAATCTGGAGCTGTACTCCTGCCCCTTGCTGCTCTCTTTACATGCAGCAGTGTGCAGCTTTCATACTGGCGGTCTATTATATATGAAACCGACGAAGTGGACATTTGTCCCTGATCTTAAATGGACATTTCTATGGTCTGTTTCGCTTATTGATCCAACTTGTACAAACATGTGAAAAGTGGTCACACGATTTTGGTGGTGGTAGTTTTAGTTAACATTATCCACCAATATTGTTGAGGGGGCACACAAAGTACAGACTTAAGAGCCAACAAGGCTTGCAGCTTATCAGATGGTAAGAGGCCATATGCAAAGTGGTCCATCCCACTCAAATTTGAATTGTCCTAGGGGTTTACCCAGTTCAACATGCCAGATTGCTGTATGTTGTAATATTAATGTTGCAATACAATTTTCATTTCTGCGGGAAGGGTTATAATAAGGTTTTCAAATTATGTTGCATTGTGACTTTCTTTCAACCTGAATAGGCACCTGGAAAGATTCCTAAAACCTTCTTTTCCAAAAATAACAAATATTTTTTACATCAATAAGAAAAGAGCTTCTACAAACCCTGTGCATGTTGCTTTTTTAATGATCTTTTCCTCTTTCACTTAAATGTTTCTGTTCCTTAAGCAAATTGCTCAGTATGGTTATATTTCACGCTGAAACTGAGCTGCATGCTTACAATTAGATGTTTTTTCTTAGACAAAGGGTGTCTTAGTGTTTTTGAAATATAGTAACACACAGGCTTATCACTGCTGTATTATATCCCTGCACTTTCACTGGTATCTTTTGTCATGCAACTGTCATCATCACGAATAAAGAAGTGACAAAAAAAAAATGTGTAAGCTGCTATTATTTGTTGTATCCACAATGTAACATATATGTTTGACTTTGAGCAAAATAAAAGCCTACTTTTATTTAATTTATATTTGTTGTTTTAATACTGTGATAGTGTTAATAATTACTATTTTCCAATTGGTAAAACTGGACCTTTATGTAGCATATAAAGGTTAATGTTTTTAATCTTTATTCAGTACCTGTTTTTTCTGTCTAGAGGCAAATTTAAGCTTTTTAGATGAGATGCAACCTGGTTATCTCAATAATTGTTTCGCTTTGCACCCCTCTTTGACGCCGTTTTAGAACAAATACCAGACGGACCCATTTCTCTGCTACACCGGACGGAGCACGGATGTAATTTGATGCTGTACCCGCTCCTCTTCCGGTCTCTTTTCCCGCAGCCACTGGGCGAAAATGGTAAGAAGCAATGCCGTCAAAGAGAAATCTTTCAACATCGGTTTAATCAAAAGTTGATTTGAAGCAAATTGACGCTTATCTGTTACAGCTTAGGTAGCAGCACCTCTTAGTTACATTATTTACATGATGAAACCCACTGTTTACAAAGTTACTTGATGTTTCTGCGGCACCTTTGTAGCATTTTTCGCTAGCGCTAGCATCAAGCGTCCAGTGCCAAGAACGAGATTAAATTAACGAAAGTGAATTAAATTACTATGTACTCATATTAATTCGTCTTGAAGAGTTTTGTATTAATGCAAGAACTTGTTAATAAGCTAAATGTTAACATGGCTAATAATTGTTTTGATCGTGTTTACTTGTAGCGCAGCTAATTCATTGGTTTCTGAAAACGGCAAACGCGACACGGTTTCACAAGAAATATAAACCTTGCGTTTGTCAAGCTAAAAGTTAAATCGGCATTATTCACACCCGGCTTAACGTATGTGTTTATATTACAAAAAGGTCTTGTCAATGATGTTCCTAAATAAATGTCTGAACATATGACTTTCTGTGATTCATTTGTATAAGCTGAGACAAGACCTCCTCGGATGTGAGCGTGTCCTGGGGTTTTTGCTGCAATTTCCTCTTGATATAACTCAATCTTTCTCCTCTTTTCAGACCAAGGGAACGTCATCATTCGGTAAGCGCCGAAACAAGACGCACACCCTGTGCCGTCGTTGTGGGGCCAAGGCTTACCATCTGCAGAAGTCCACCTGCGGCAAGTGTGGCTACCCCGAGAAGCGCAAGAGGAAGTGTAAGTCCTGACACACGGGGCATGAGGCCTTCTTACCTGCTTAGGGAATATTACATATGAGTTAAGCATATTTAGTAGAATCTAGATGTATAACTCAAGGGGTTTTGTTTAAAATGAGTCCAATGTTTTGATTCTAGACAACTGGAGCGCTAAGGCTAAGAGGAGAAACACCACTGGGACAGGCCGTCTGAGGCACCTGAAGGTTGTCTACCGCAGATTCAGGTGAGGGGTTGTGTGGCAGTAAAAAACATGTTTGTTTTCTGTACCGTGTGTGAAAGTTTGGCGAAAAAAATGCTAAAGATGAGGTTTACTACCAATTTAAGCATGTTTGCTGCTAAAGTTGAGGGTTTTGAGGCGTATGATGTAAACACAACTTCCCATTGATGTCGAGTGTTCCTGGGGAAGATATTTAGATTTGTGTGTTCATCGCCTAATGAGTTAGAGCGTGATCTTCAATGAATTAATGAAAATGCACAAAAAAAGGGAGATTAGTGAAAAAGAAAGGACCAATAAGAAATAAATGCTAGGGAAGTTTACCTGATAATGTTTTTTGTTTTTTAGTTGACAACATAAATTGTTGGGTAAGAAAAACCCTGTCAAACTAAAGCTACTTGCAAACTCTGGGGTTGTTGACATTCCCTTCAGGAAATATAAGCAAAGTTCCTTCTGCTAACGTTTAATCCACTGAATTGTTAAAATGCGTACACACCCATGCTGTTAGACAGTGTTCGTTATAACATAAAATGACTAAAAGTTAGACGTGATTTATATTGTGACGTCTTTGTGTGCTTTCACAAGAAAGTTATATGCACAGTAATTATTCACATCAAAAGACGGCTTTATTCGGAGGTGTATACTCCAAAGACATTTTTGTTCCCAAAGTAGTTTATCTCTGTTTACCGGGAGATTGCTTTAAACTAAATATCTGAGGGGAAGTTATCATGGAGGTGGACCATAAGGAGGATTTATCTCTTTTCTTTGCTTCGGTCATAAACAAGAATCGTCAGCCAAACGTCTTCAAAGTCCACTTCCTTTTAAAGTTTGACATAAAACTCATTTCAGTGTTGATGTTTTTTTTTTTCCCCTTTGATTCACAGTAGATTAATTGTTGCGATTACTGTTTAGGGAATGTTATCTGCCATTTGCGAAAGATGATTTCTCGTTGTGTATTCAGTCTAAAATGTTCCTGATGCTAAACCTTATTACCTTTTGATAGGGAGTTAAAAGTTTAGACAGGGAACATCGGTTTACTGAGTGTTGCCTCAAGAGAAGAGCAACATTTTGCTGTCACAGTGTCTCAGTCCTCATATTCACATTTGTTAGTCAGTTTCTTTAAGCATCTTACAGAGTATTTTAATTAACACGGGTCATTTTTCAGAGTGTTGAGACTGGTGCTTTGTAGTTTTAGAACTTGACAAATTTTGTAATCTCATTTGCCGCTAAATAAACAGAAGGTTCACTACATATTTCTACTGTCAGACCAAAACCGTTTATCTCTTACAAAATGTAATTTAACAAAAATTAAGAAGTGCCTTTCTTCGAAATTTTAACAATTTAGGTATAGTTATGTGCTCTTATCAATACTTAGAATGAAAGCTAAGCCAGGTGTGTGGAATGATTTTCTCAGGGAACCAAAATGACAGTTGAGAGTAAAGGTTTTTGCCCAAAAGTGACAATAATATTTCCATTGTTTGTGCTGATTAGTGTACATTAGTGGGCTATAATCTTAAGATGGTGGGTTCTCCAGCAGGATCACGGGTTTCATGCTTTAGTGTCTGTTAAATTACTCTAAACTGGCTAATCAGTCTTATTTGCTGCTTTTTTTTCTTTTTAAGCAAGATGACTTTTTGAGGGAATGGTACCTGCTGTGTTTTTTCTAAAACTAGGAATCTTTGCATGAATAAGCAGTGTTCCACGTTGTACTTATCAGCTTAGAAGAGCTGGTTGGGTAACCAGTATATATCTGATGGTTAAGGCTGGTGTGATTAATTTGAACCTTTCAGTTAGAAGTTATGCATAATTGTGTGTTTTTAAAAAAAAAAAAAAGGTTCAGTGTCTTGAGCAAAGTAATGTTTTATAGCTTCAGTCTGATTGTTTTTGTTTTTATTTTGCAGGAATGGTTTCCGGGAAGGTACCACCCCCAAACCCAGACGTGCTGCAGTGGCCGCCTCCAGCTCATCCTAAATGACACATTTTTGGTTAAATAAATGTGATGTTAAATTGGAGTTGCAGTCGTGTCTTTGTCCACTTTATTTGGGGTTGTTTAAGCACCGAGTGGCTCTGGGTATGGATCAGTTTAAGACCAGAACTGGGAATTTATTACTGGACTGACTGTTGGTTTCTGGTTTCCAACCAGCACTTCTTCATTCAGGCTAAAATTGACTTTGGTTTGTCTACAGAGTATTTCTCCAGGTTTTTAAAGTGGGAAAACTAGCCATAACCTCACTGTTACTTTCTGAGCCCCGTTCAGATTGCTGGGTTAGTGGATATTCTGGGGTAAGTTCCTGCATTCCCTGGCTTTTCCGTTTCAGAAAACTCAGGAGCCTTTGCTCTGAGTCAAATAATGACAAATTACCCTGCTACCAAGTAGAGTTATTGAGGCAAACTGAGTTTTTCCTCTTCTTTAGCTGAGATCTGCACAAGGACGAGTCATAAAAAGCATGTCCTTTTCTGGAGCCTGCATGCTGAAGCGCAAATACGCCACAGAAATCTGTCAGGAGAGGCTGATCAGATCAAGATTAAATGTGTTCATTGTTGGATTAATATATTTTCAGGCGTTGCTGTTTTTTTTCAGCTGTCATTGATTTATTTCAATATTCTCAGCCTGCACATCACTAATAACAAAATGAGGGGAAGCTCTTGGTTCCGAAAAATTTCTTTGTGTTGCTCTGTTTTTTTGCCAACTACAGTTTTTTAATAACAGGTGATGCAAAAAATATATCAGAGGCAACTGCATGTCAGGAATGTTACTGTTGCACTCAGTTATGGCCAAGTTTAAATGTTTCAGAGATCCACAAGATTAACAAAAGATTTACACAGAATGAAAGAGACTTCCAGCTCTAATTTTCCATTTGTATATTATTGAGTACCAACACCTAGGGCTATGGCACATTTTGTCACTTAACACCATACTTCAACTTAATATAAATATAGCCTATATGATTAATACAAAGTGAGGTTGGCACAAATTATACACCTACAGTTTTTTTTATCCATCCTTCTAAAAATTGGTTCAAATTCTGGAAAAAATATGAATGAACATAGTTAATTCAATAACTCGCAGTATTCCATCATTAATTGCATATGTTGAATATAGACAATTAGTGCTTTAGTTGGTTATGGTTAAACATAAGAAATTCTTATAAAACTTAACCATACCTGATAAAACTATTTTCATACTTCATTTTTAATTTGCTGCCACGTCCTTTTAATACCTGCTGGTTACACCTAGACACGTAATAAATGCCCCCCCTCCCCCTTTTTTTTTTGGATGTTAAACGAGTGTAGGGTGAGAATACAGCTTTCATTCTGTCAAATAACTCCCATCACTCATGCATTGACGTTTTTCAGCAATTCTCTGCCGTAAAGTCACTTTTTCTGCAGCAACAGCATATTACCTTTTTGTTAATTATGGTTTAATATTCTCCAAATGCCTTCATTAAAGATTTCTGATTCCACTCACAGGAAGTGAGCACTTCCAGGCTTCTTCTTTCCTGCTGGTGCCATGGTGAATCACGTTAACTGCGTCCATTGATGAGGGCTTCTTTCATGGTTGTGCTTAACTCAGGATTTATGGGACGTTGAGTTTAGTTACCTGACTGATATCACATGTTCTGAAACCCAAAACACTGAGTATGACAGCGTGAGGTAGAACTACTGAAAGTTTCTACTCTGGGTAGATCGGTCATTCTTTCTGAAACGGGGCCCTGGTAGAGGGGAAAAGGTCTACTTTAAATGTTCACATCATCTTGGAGCATATTGATGACTAGTCTGATTGCAAATAAACAAGTATGATTTACCTTGATTTACCACTGTTAATACCCAAGATGACAGCAAACTGCAATTTAGTTTATTGTTCAATACTTTGGTTGTAAAGAAACACTTCATCAAGGAAAGTTATTCATTATTATTGAATTGTTAAATCTAAAAAAATAAAATCATTTGACATTTTATGATTAATCAATCAAAACACATTTAGACCTTACTGGGCTTACTCTGCTATTAAATATGTAGAACGAAAACAATTTATAATGTAATTCCTGCATTTGTTTCCAAGTGGGAATGAAGCTTTTTATTTTTATGTCCTCCACCTGTAGTTACTAAATATGGGTTTTGGTTATTTGAGTTTTGCCCAATTAAATACAGAAAAAAATAAATATATATGAAGATAACAGTGCAAGAATAAGCAAAAGCCTTATATAAAAGGCTTTTATAAAGTCTCCACCCAAAGTAGTTATGTTAGTCAAAAGAATTCAGTTGTGGGGTCAAACTGAATTAATCTGTAATTCCAGCTCTAAGGTCCATGATTTCGAAATGTTTTTTACAGCCGTGCAAAATATAGTAATAGTAATATAGTAGTAATATCATCTTTATTGTCATTGATACGTACATTACAACGAAATTTGTTCTCTGCTTTTAACCCATCACCCTTGGGGAGCAGTGGGCTGCCATATGCGGCGCCCCATATGAAAATATCACACTTTAATCTGTCCCTCTTCAAACAGGTCGCTCACATCTGATATTTGCTTTTTGATTTGAATCCTAAACCGTCAGTTTTAGCCACCAGTAAAATGACAGGCATGTTTGCCAAGGATCATTTTGAAGTTGTGTAAAAAAAAGAACGTTAACGGTTTACTGTTCAGCTGCTGTTGAACTTTCTTGGGATGTTTTAGAGTAACATCATCCATTTATGATCTGAACCGTTTCCACGTGGCAGCTGGACACACAATCTGTTTAGCTATTTATCAGGCGAGCAGCTGCTTGTGGGCAGAGCATGCATCAGCATGCACAACAAACATCTCCTGCTTCCCTGCGCTCCGCTGCTACAGTCTACTGCCTCCCGTTTGATTGGCTGTGGCAGCAGCCCACATGATCTGGCAAATTAGAGCTGGAAGATGCATTTTTGGGGGGCTATGAAACAAGTAAATGTTTATAAAGCTCCAAACAATACTCAAAACCTCTCAGAGGATGACGGTTCGTTTACGTGTGAGTCAAATGGTTTATGAGTAAGGCTGGAAAATGCCAGAGGAGGCACCAGCATGAAGAAAAGCAGATTACATCAGGGCTGGAGGTAATGTTTATTGGAGGATCTCCTACATAAGGATTTAGTTTGAGAAGACTCTAAATAAGCCCTGTGATGGACTGGTGACCTGTCTGGGGTGTACAGATGGAGATGGGCACCGGCAACCCTGCAAGGACAGGCGGGTATAGACAAAAGGACTGATAGATGGAAGATGCTGCAATGGCTTTATTCACCGAATGTGTGCACATGCCAAGCCGAAGGTAAAAGTCTCGACAGCTTGTGTCCAGGATGTGTGGGGTCTGCGACGTTTAGCGGCCCCTTTTCTGACCTCGGACCTGTGGGCCACAGGGGAAACTAGGACTTTCCGACGTGACTTAACGTCAGGGTAAAGTGGGAAAAAACCTGACGCGTCACTTGACGTGTGAAAACGGCTGATAAACAAAACAAAAGGATGCTAATGGTTTTCCAACATGTAAATATTTTATCTGCCGGGAGATCCGGCGAGCTGACCTGTAACCTCTATCGTCGGTCTGGTTTCTGTCCCAGATAAGCGCGGCGGCAGCGTTTATCAGCATTCCTCGACATTCCTCTGGGCACTGGTGCCTGGATTCTGTTTTACACAACCAGCACACTCCTCCACCTCTGGCAAAGTGGTGCTTTCTGGCCAGCCCCCCGTAGCTTTAAGTCGTGTTCCCATCACCGACCGCTATCTCTATTGCCATATTTATTGCTGGTGGATTGCCCCGATAGAGTTTTCAAGATTGTAAATCAAGAGTTTGCATCAAGTTTATATTCCAAGTATCCACAGGTACTCAGAAATCCTTCGTGAGAAGGTTTTTACTTGCACTGTTAGGCAATCTGGAAATATGCCCTCAGAAAGGCTTGGGAAATTACACAAAACCCACTAGAGTCCACCAGCAGGAGGCGATAAAGAGCGTCTGCCTGAGGCCATCATCCCACTTTCTCCTTTTCCCATCAGATGGGAGGTGGTTGGGGTGGGGGGGGGGTGGGGGGGCTGGGACAGCTCAGAAGTAGGAGGGAACCTGTTGGACAGCTCGCCCTGCTGCTCTTAACTCACTCTCTCTGTCATCCACTTCCTCTGCGTCTCAGCCCGCCCGCATCTCCACTCCAGCCTGGATTAATTGCACTTTTCC
Source organism: Fundulus heteroclitus (assembly GCF_011125445.2). NCBI lineage: Eukaryota > Metazoa > Chordata > Actinopteri > Cyprinodontiformes > Fundulidae > Fundulus > Fundulus heteroclitus. The sequence goes on from NC_046368.1 coordinate 21,376,995, forward strand.
CCATTGTTTTATATCATTTTTGGAATGCCATCCTCCTGAACCGAGGCTGCTGTAATGAGAGGTACGTTGTGGTCCCCTGTCTGCACCCCTGTTGCGTCAGCCTGCACTAGGGGCTCCTACTGGGGTCAGTGTAGTTGTTGCCTCTGGGGTGAGTTTTTAAACTGATTGAAACCTCTTTTTTTTTTTTCTCCCCCCCCCCCCCAAAAAAAAGCCTCTGTCCTTGGATCAGTTTGTGCTCTTCTCGTACTCCTGCGGGAGCCTGGATGCCAGGGGGATGAGGTTACAACCAGCACAGGTGGGTAAGAGTTTAGTGGGTTTGAATCTGCACTGTTCGTCCCCAAGGAGCTGGGAGTGAGACAGGAAGCACACGAGGAGTTTGCATTAGAGCCCATGAAAGTGTGTGTTTCCGTTGTCCGTCCTGGTTCCAGCAGGACTTCCTCTGAGCGTGAAGGATTTGGCTGCTGCTGCTGTGGGTCCATTAGACATTCCTGATTCTAGCAAAACAAAGGCAGGTCTTGGCAGGCTCAATCTTGGTGTTGTAGCAAGTGGCATCTGGAAGGTAAATAGATGCTTTGATGCCATAAACACTATTACGTGTTTTTTTTCTTTCAAAGAAGAAAAAGAAATGAAGCAGACAAAGTCCTGTTTTCAAATAAAAAAAAAGCAACAACAAAAAAAGCAAAAGAAAAGCAATGTAAAAGTCACCCAATGTTAGTTAAATGTAAAACTGTGATGTTATTTTATTTCAAAGAAGGAAAGACAAATTAGAGAAGTCATTGTCCTGATGCTATGATAAAATGTCATAAATCAAAGAAAAAGCATCGGTTTCATGGACAGTCATGAAACTCTCAGTTCATTTAAAATGATTTAATTTAGAAAAAAAAAAAGGAAACAAAGCATCTATACAGAAACTTGTTTTTGTCATTTGCAAAGAAAAGTACTGCCAAGGAAATTGAGAATTCAGATGCCTTTTGTTTTTAAGCTCTAATGCAAGAAGTTGAAACGAGTCCTGGTGTTATAACACTACTTATTCTGCAATGAAAAGGACTGCCAATGATATCGGTTAGATGGAAAACTGACGGGACAGCTAGACTTCATCATTTACATGTAATTAGTTTCTCTGCGGTTGATGGAATCCGTGTAAACAAGAAGATTCAGTGTTTGAATGGATTCAAAGGAGGTTTCAAGGAAGTGTCGGTTATTCAACCAGCTTACTGGAGCTTTGTTGGTTTTTCTGCATATTTCCATTTTAAATTTTTAATTTTTCACATTAAAGGAAAGACTTCTGAACTAATTTATTTTGGGGGGGTTTTTATACACAAAAAAACCTGGCATTGTGACAGTGGTGTGCGTGAGAATCTGTTTATAACCCATGCATGATTCACCTTTTTTTATATGACCAGAATTTTTTAGCAGAAATTTCCCTCCTGTTTTCCACAGTGAACCCATGCTGTTATCTCCCGTGTAAACACTGGAGTGTTCTTTATTAAAAAGTGAAAACTTAAAGTCAGCCAATCATAAATCTGAAACGCAGTACACACACACACACACGGTTCCAGCTTTTAACAAAAACCTGGGGGGGGGTGTTGTTTGCTCTGTCTTGTGCGGACGCATCTCCTCTCACGCCCTTATGCAGCCAAACATACCGCCGTGCCCTCAGGTGAATCTTATCAGCTGTCACCCATTTCTCACCTTCTTTATTTTCTCCACCGATTTCATCATCCGTCTCGGCTCTCCTTTCTCCGGAGAGTCATGTTTTTTTTTCTGCCATCGCTGGAAAAAGAGCTCATCTCAACAGCCCCCCCCCCCCACACACACACACACACACACACACACACTAAACTCCTGACTCAGTCCCAGCTATTTATTTTCAACCATAAATCTCAATAGACGGTGTTTGTGGTTCACGTCAGGTGAAGCCGATGGAGTTCCAAAGCGATTTTGACCCGTGGAATCAATCAGATAGTCTTGGTGCTAGTTTACATAGTCGTCAGGTGTGGTTTCTGCTCTGATAAGGCGCCTTCAGAGAGACGGGATAAAGAGGAGGCGTGCCTTTGCAGCAGCGGTGAACTCTGTGTAATCCCTTTGCAGGGAAAGGACTTTCATAGGAAGTGTTTAGATGTTTTAAAGTTCATCCCCCGTATCTCCAAATATGTGTGCTAATCTGGTCATTTACCCGGCAGCTAAGATGCAGCCTCCTCAGGCAGTAATTTACGAGGGTGTCTACCATCCTGAAAAGAACATGTGTGAACTTGTTAAATTTAAGCCCCAGAAACCCCCTCCCTCTGTGTCTCCTGCTTCTTTTGCCCGTGAACAAACGACAGTCTTTTTCATGCGACTTTTTATTCCCATACTATTTCACTTTACTCATAAGTAATAGAAAGAAAGATTGATGCTAATTGTATGTTGTCTTGATGACTTTCCTCCACCTCAAGCATTCCAGCAGCCTGCAGCGTGTTGCCTGAACACGGCGAGCGGTGGGAGAAGGAACCAGTGTTGGGTAACGCAGTCTGAGTGCCAACGCCGCTATGATTTGCCATTCAAATCCTTTTGTTGTTCGTGTTTGGTTCGTAAAGAAGCTGAAGGGGAAAAATAAATAATATGCCGTTTCGAGTGTGGGAATGTTGTGTCCCAGGCGGTCATGCGAGACCTGCAAAGTTACCGGCCAAAGATTTGACTGCAACATTAAAACAGTTTGTGCTACCATAAAACCAGATACAAAAAGGTTCAATATGCTGTTTAGTGCAATTATGGTGGGATGGTTTTAACCCTTGTGCCTTTTTTCATGTTACAACAAACCTGGAATTAATCTTTGGGATTCTGGTGTTATAACACTTTAGTAAAAAAAAAAAAAAAAAAAAAAAAGGGAAATGATCAGAGGTTTTAACAAGTAAAACTCTGATGCGTTTGGGCCATGCCTTTAATCCGTCCTCTTTACTCTGACACTTCTCAATAAAATCTAGTCTCACCGATTGCTTCAGAAGTTACACCTACCCGTCTATGAAACACGGTGGAAGCATCACCCGGCGAAGACGCATTTCCTCTGCAGGGACAGAGAAGCTGGTCAGAGTTATTAGAGCCAAGCACAATGACAGTACTGCAAGAAAACCAGTTGCAGTCGCCTCAAACTCCAGTCCTGCAACTTTTTCATGCGTGTCTGCTTCAACACACATGTCTCCAACACGGGCTCTACAGCAGAGCTTCACTGCATGCTAGTGACGGGGTTTAACCATTTGACTCGGGTGTTAAGGGCAAGTTGCGGCCCTCAAGGATTTGAGTTTGAGATCCTGTGTTAGAGGCAGCAACAAGACTCTAACGTGAGGCAGATGTTCATTTTTTTAGCCGGACGACAACCCTAACAGTAAAATGATTTAGAGCAAAGGATTTGGTGCAAGACTTTAAAACTGCTGTTCACATCCAGTCTGACTGTGCTTGAGCTATTTCTCAAAAAAAGGCGTTTTCTCACTGTTCAGCTAAGTGGTAGCACTCCGGGTTATTCTGAAGGTCTATGAATTTCAACAGAGAGAAAAGAGTCGATGTAACACGAAGCCCAGCCAAGATAAATTTGGCAAGTTTATTGCCTGGCATAGATAAAGCACATGAGAGTAAATCATTCAGAACTTCAGTGTTATGACATCGTTTAAAAGTGTGTCCTTTTCGTCTCTGCAAGTCGTTTGTTTCTTCCGATAGACAAGATGTGTAAGAAACGGTTTAAAGATTTGTTTAGGGTCAGTAAAAAAAAACTAATTTAATTTGCTGTTCTAGATCAAATTAACTTCTTATTTTGCTTCGCCCGGTTTTCCTCTTGGATTCCATTTCCGTGCCGTGGCTAAACTTTTTTGTTTAGTTTTAACTTGACCTCTGCGATTAACTTTGCCAACGTTTTGAGGTTTTCCAACATCCGGGTCTTCCACGCCACTAACACAACGTTATTTGACACCAAGAGCTGTTATAAGCTTGGATTTCATCATTAAATATACCTTTTTTTTGCATTTTCACAAAAACACACATGAGTTGCCACTCCTTCAAATAGTTTAGGTTTTCTATTCAAGGGGTCCTGCTTCTAAAGTAACGCTTAAATAAAAAGGTTTTCTTAATCTCTGTTGGATTCAGTGGTTTTTTTAAAGAGAGATATCAATCTCTTGATGTTAGTTCCCTACTTTAAGGATACCTCACATGCAGGTATTGCTGTTTCAGTGCAACCATGAACATTCAGGCTACATGATGTTCCTTGTATTCCTTGAAAGTCCTTTCCTGAAAAATCAGCCCTCAGGCTCTTATAATCTTTGCTTATAAGGCTCTTGGCAACAAGAAAGTTCTCTCTACACAGGTGTGGCTCTATTGTCTGATGTTAAAAAAACAGAAATTAATCTGAAACTGAATTAAAGTAGGAGCAACATTAGATTGACATCATTTCCACTTGTTGGTAGATGAAAGACAAATTCTTAGAGCGTATAAGACATATTTCTGGAGTGTGTAAACTCAGACGTGTTACTGCAAACTTTGACCAACAGGATGCAGCTTACGATGCAGAAATGAAAACCGCTCTCATGGAGATAGCCTGTGACAATAATTGATCTCCTATTTTGTTGTTTTTTTTTTTTTTTTTTTTTTACTTTTATATGTAATGGATATAAAAAATTCATGTGAGATTATTAAGCCTGGTTTTGGGAGTGAAACACAAGTAGAGCACCATGAATCATTACTTTAACATGACAGGTATGCTGTAAAATTTAACAAAATGATAAAAAAAATCCCCTAAAGGTAGAAATTAAAATCATGAATAAAGTGTGGGCGCCTTTTGATTCGGTTTCAGCCTTCAGTCTTCTTTGGTAGGGGTCTATCAGCATCTGACATGTTGGGGTTTTCAACTCTACGTTGCCCTCTTCAGGTGACCACAACGATTTTCCAGCGAGGGCCGATCAAAGACCTTCATTTTCCTCTGGTGAAATGTTTCTTTTGTTCTTTTCTTCTTTTAACTTATCCTTGGAGACAAAGTTCTCTTGCAGAAACACTTTAGTGTTAAAAAGCGACTGGTGTTTAGATCTGCGTGTTATTGCAGCTGCTTTGGCTAAAAGTCTATCAGAAGAAAGGTAATCCCAGAGCATGATGGTACCACCGCCCTGTTTCACCATATGGTGTTTGTTCTTAGGCAGGTTACCTAAAAACCTGAGGAAATACAAAATTCTGTTTTCAAAAGATGACTTTGTTTTTTCTTTAGGGGAATAAAGCTGTCCAGTCAAATCTGTATGCATACTATTACTTCCTCTAAAGTTGCAAATAAGCAGACTTATGGAAAACGCCTAATGGGACAGCTAAACTTTATTTACATGTAATTAGTTTCTCTGCGGTTGATGGAATGCGTGTAAACAAGAAGATTCAGTGTTTGAATGGATTCAAAGGTTTCAAGGAAGTGTCGTTATTCAACCAGCTTACTGGAGCTTTGTTGGCTTTTCTGCATATTTCCGTTTTATAGGTTACTCTGTTTTTCCGTTGAACACTGCTGTATATGTCTCACATTAAAGGGAAGACTTCTGAACTAATGAAATTTATTTTAATACACAAAAAAAACTGGCATTGTGACAGTGGTGTGCGTGACCGTCTGTTTATAACCCGTGTATGATTCACGTTTTTTTTTTCATATGACCAGAGTTTTTTAACAGAGGTTTCCCTCCTGTTTTCCACAGTGAACCCATGCTGTTATCTCCCGTGTAAACACTGGAGTGTCTGTGTGCGCTACGGCGAGGACAAGTACGAGTGTGACTGCACTCACACTGGATACTACGGAGAAAACTGCTCGATCCGTGAGTCCGCTCGTCTTTACAGGCCTCATCTCATTTCCTGTTTTATTATTGCACTTCTCAGGAATTTCAAACCCTCGTTTCTCCATAAGACGCTTGAGAATCTAGATGGATTCTTGTTATATTGTGGCAAAGCTCCTGGCTCACAGAGTTGAAGCTCCATGTCTAGACCAAATATTTGGGGGGGGAAAAACTGGTGGACCCGCCAGCAGGAGAGCAGAACATTTTTATTTTTTTTTTCGTGTGTGTGTGTTGATTTCTTCTGCAAAGGCTTCTCCTCTTCTGGTCTGAACTGGTCTGGTTCTCATTACCACGAAACACCCACCCTTTGCGGTTCCCAATTAGAAGTAAACCCCACTCTGTGGCTGACGGATAGCTCATCTGTAGCAACGATTACCTTTAGCGAATAGGGAACAGAGACAGAATGGAGGGAAGAGAAGGAAGGAAAAGGCTAGCAAAGTAAAACATGACAGGGAGGAGATGGGGTTGGGCGTGAACGTTTACATTCACACCCAGCCCCGTCCTTTGTAGCAGCCTTTTACAAGCTTTTCACAATGGTTTGTTGGAATTTTGTCCCATTCCTTTGTCACATATCTGGAGGAACCGAGTCAGGTTGGCAGGAGTCCTGGGTTGCAACAACATTTTTCAGCTCTGGCCGCCAAATTTCTGCGAGGCTGAGATCAGGGCTGTGCGATGGCCAGTTCCAAACGTTGACACTTAGGCCATTCATTTGGAAGTATGTGTGTCCATGACTCATGTGTGCCAAAGCTGATGAGTTGAGATGTTTAATCAATATTTCCATATAATTGAATATTTGTTTGTTCATGATATTCTCTGTTTCATGAAGTGCACCAGTCCCTCCTGCAGCACAACACTCACACATCATCACCCCGCCCTCATACTTTGCAATTAGAGTGGTGTTCCCCTCATGCCTCCAAATGTAACAATGATCAGTATGGCCAAACACACTATTAAAAAAAAAGGTCTGATTAAATGTCAGGGGAAAAAATGTGCGTGGTCTCAATTCAGTCTATATAAATGTCAAGGTTCGACAATTTTGAGTCCCAAATGGTCGTTACTGGAGATTTCCTAGATGAAGTTTTCTGTTTCCGATATTTGTCCGAGTCATTTAAGTTTAGGGTCCCAAAAGAAGCATATCTAAAGAAAATAGGATGAGAACAAGAATGGAGCCTTGTTGTACCCCACTGATTCAATTAGAGAAAGAAGATTGTCTTACTAAATGTTATGAAAACCTCCTGTTACTAACGTATGACTTGAACCAATTCAAGGCTTTACCATTAACATTAAAACATTAAAACATTACTCAAGAAGTAAGATACAGATACTGTCATATTGAAGGCAGTAGGCCGAGCCAAAGCATAGGGACAACCGATTTTCCAGAGGGAACCGCTTAAAGCAAATCCTTGAAAACCCTGAAGAGAGTTTTCTCTTCGCTGTGCTGTGATTTAAACCCAGACTGAGGTTTTTCCACAATACCTTTTAATTAAAAAAAAGACGGCAACCGGTTATACGTCATTCCTGACACTTTGTGAGGAATGAATGAGCTTTGAGGTGGGACTGAACTTAGAAAGGGTCCAGGTTGCTCTTCTTGACGTGAAGCTGCTCTACAACATGTCTGCATGTCGTTTGACACGACCAGACATCCAACAGGAGTTGATGAGACTAACAGTACACACCCTGTGATAAAAACCTTCCTGAAAAGACCTGAGGGAATACTGTCAAGGGGGCAGAAAAAAGGCCTAACTACTTCAGGCAGTGATAACTTAGAAACTTCAATTAAGTTACTCTAACACAACGGAGCATGAAAGCGAGGTAGACGGATCTCTCTTTTTAGTGAAAGGGACATGCCTGTTATCAGAATTTTTCTCCTTACAACACTCAAAAGGAAATCAGGGTTATCTGCCAAAGTGTTTAACAACCTTCTGGTTCTCTTCAGGACTCGTCCTCAGACTATCCAGAGAAACCTGAACATATCTTCTAGCCGTCTGGCTCGTCTAAGAATGCCAGTTGTGTCATTCAGCCGTGGTCCAGTTATTGATTTGGCCAGAGTGCAGGAAAGTGTTGCATGAAACAGTACAGCATATTGTATGTCACAGATCTTGGTGACTGAAACATTAAAACCAAGGAAAAAAAAAAACAAGAAAAAAAAAACAAGGAAAGAACATGGTTCAATGTGTCCCTTTTGTTATGTGTCAAGACTCATGTGAGATTAAAAGAATCAGTGATTCAAGGGTTTGGATTCACAGCAAACATGCATTAAATTAAGAACATTTTGCTGTATTTATAGTTGGTTTGTGACATTTTGCAAATAGATGACTTAAATCATTATTTTATTATTGTTTGTAGAATAGACACTAGAACACCCTTAACGCTGATACTTTTATGGAGAGAACTTCTAGACATGCCCCGTGCTGTTTGAGGGCAGAAGGTTAAAAACAAAATCCCTTAGTTTATTTTCTCAGGGTCTCAGGGTGGTAGTTTAGTTTAATTCCTGTAACAAATGAATCCCACAATCAAGCACACAATTTATGTTGGCTGCATCTTGGCACAGAAGACCCCTTTAAAAAAACATTTTGGTTCAAAGGCATGTTTTAAGTCGGAAAACCGACTCAAGCTCTTTGAGACAAGGTTTGTTGCTCAAGGACAATGAGCTGAACTCACTGAATAAAGAGAAATGGGTGGCTTCACCCGTTGAGGCTTACGAAGATCCCCTGATGGACTATGACATCATGACTCAGCCATGCGGACTAAATTTCCTTTCTACATCTCCAGTTGTCCTCATTTCCAGTAAAAAAAAAAGAAAGAAAAAAAAAGTTATTTTCCCTCCTTTGTGTCCCATCATCACAGCTGAGCTATGGACCCGGGTGCGTCAGTTCCTCAAGCCCAGTCCAGATGTGGTGCACTACATTCTCACCCATTTCCACTGGCTCTGGGACATCATCAACAACACGTTCTTACGGAACGTCCTCATGCGTCTGGTTATAACAGGTCAAAAGATCACTTAAACAAATTCAGTCGGGTCATGGAGCACGTGTTTGTTTCTGCTAACCCCCCCCCCCCCCCCCCCCACCCTTTTTTTTAATCAACAGCTAGGTCAAACCTGATCCCCAGTCCTCCCACTTTCAATTCAAAGTATAACTACCTCAGCTGGGAATCCTACTACAACCTCAGCTACTACACCAGGATCCTGCCGCCGGTTCCTGAGGACTGTCCCACTCCTCTGGGAGTCAAAGGTAAGGTCTCCATGTGTGCAGCCAGGATAGTCCATGTGTGGTCTCATTTGTTGTGCCTGTAAAGTCCATATTTGTTGATTTCTTTGGGAATGCAGTTTACTCGTTTTCTCTCATCAACTCATTTTATACCCAATCATGGTCCTGACCTGATGACAGCTAATGCCATTAGTAGGGCTGGACGATATGGAAAAAACACATATTGGTAAAATAGAAATCTTATTGATCAATATCGATAATTATCAACAAACTCAAAACATATATTTTAAGTGCAGCCCTGGCCATTTTATGCTGTTGCTTTGCGACCTATTTTTAGATACTGAACACACAAACACTGAACTCAAACTCAAACCCTTTATACAACCAACTTTTTACCAAAGCTGCAAGTTTTTTAAAAAAGAAAAACGAACGCGTGATCTCCGAACTCTAAAGTGGGCGGAGCTTGGTGTCTGAGCGTTCTTGGGTCGGTGTTCGTGATTGGTTGGGAGGATGTAATGACTTTAATATTAACCTACATGGTTAAAATGCAAAAGGAAGGAAAACTGTTATTCTATTGAACTTTTTTTCATCTTTTTTTCTATCATCGATAAATATTGTTATTGAATTATTGTCCAATCCTAGCCATTGGTGTTGCAAGCTTGCATTGAAACATCTTTTAGTAAGCTAGTACAGCTTCTCCCTTTTTTTGTGCATCTTGTCCATCGTTTGTTTTAAATGGGAGGATTAATGAATTTCTACATTTGACCTGTGACACTGTTGTCAATACAGATGATTCAATGAAAAATAAAAAGCTGCGGTGCCCTTGTTGTGAAAGTGTGTAATGTTGGGTTTCTCCTCGATTTTGTTCAGGCAGAAATGGGCTACCTGACCCTCAGGTGTTGTTTGAGAGGCTGCTGAAACGGAGGACGTTCAGACCTGACCCTCAGGGCTCCAACATCATGTTTGCTTTCTTCGCTCAGCACTTCACCCACCAGTTCTTCAAGACCTACAACCGCATGGGCCTGGGCTTCACTAAGGCTCTCTCCCATGGGGTCAGTCCATGAAAGAAAAAAAAAAAAAGACTCTCTAGAGAGGGAGAACAACAGAGAAAAAAACTATTTCAGAAGCATCAGGTTATGTTAATCAGATCCTTTCCAGCTGCAGTAAATGAACACAGGAAAGCCTTTCTTCAGCCTTTAAACAGAACCAGGTCGCAGCTGTTATTTGTCAGAACTACCTGCATTTAATTTGTGTTTTATGCTGTGACTCACGCAGGTCGATGCCGGACACATTTATGGAGACAGCCTGGAACGTCAGCACCTCCTCCGGCTCTTCAAAGATGGAAAATTGAAATATCAGGTGAAATCAGGAGACATTCAGAGTTAGCTTTAACACAGGATACGAACAGAAAATGAAAGCGTTTCGGGTCTGCAGTTGTAGTTTCACTGAATGAGTTAAACACTTCAGCGTCTATTTAGTCATTCAGGGCTGTGTGTTTGAGTTATATTCTCCCAAACTAATTATCCTAATTTTTATAAGTGTCATTGATGGAAAATATGCTGAAAAGGATTCTTTAAATGAATGTATTGCCTGAAAAAGGAAAGCATACCGCAAGATTTACTGCATCATGATAAATTCCTGTTTTTCTCTATCAGTTAATCGATGGAGAGGTGTACCCTCCCTCTGTAACTGACGCTCCCGTCAGGATGAGCTACCCTCCGGGGATCCCTGTGGAGAAACAGATGGCCATCGGTCAGGAGGTGTTCGGCCTCCTTCCTGGTTTGGGTTTGTACGCCACGCTGTGGCTCAGGGAGCATAACAGAGTCTGTGACATCCTGAAAGCAGAGCATCCCACCTGGGACGATGAGCAGCTTTTCCAGACCACCCGCCTCATCATCATCGGTGAGCTGGACACCGTGAAAGATTTAATTAGAACTGTAGAACATTTGGAGCCGGTTCCTGTTAGCAGGACATACTTTTTTAGTTGGAGTTTTTATGTTTAAATGCTGAACATTATTTTGGTGTAGTCCACATTTGTCTGTAAATGCCAAATCTTTTCATTAATCAACCTGCTGATTCAATCTAATAAAAATTTATTTTGTGTTTCTGCCTGCAATCTAACATCAGCGATCACAAGCGGCCACCAAAGCTCTGGTTTGCAGTTCAGTGTATTAGTGTTAGGCAGCAACACACCTGCTCATTGGTTGGCGGCTTGACTCTGCAGGCTTTGGCCGTCATTGTTACAAGCAAGTTGCGGGTTTAACGGAAAATAAAAAAGACTGCTACACATCACACGACACGTAACACAACTGCACACACAAACACTCACAGGTTTTAAGATTTACCTTTTTAAAATGTAAAAAGTCTTTAAAGTCTTTTTAAAATTTAAAAGTCTTTACTGTGGAAACACTGTGATGGCTGATTGACAATAATGGCTGACAATTAGCTCAATAGCCAAGGCCTCTTCTATACAAGACTAGGATTGTACAATAAATATAGAAAATCATCCAAAATGGAGATAATTTCTGCATGGTCTGAGACAGGTCTGCCTCCTGGGGAGGTTGTGGTGGTTCTTTGTCCAAAATCTGTTTTTTCAATGCTATGTGTAGAGGCCTGGTAGTAACATTGGCAGTTTGACTCCTGCATGACTTGGTCTTCAGAGAATTGGAAGCAGACTTGACCTAATGCCAATTCTACAAACTAAGTACACCCACACCAGGCTGGCAGTGCCCTAAGTGACTAAAGTTATTTTGTTAAAGAGATTATTATTTCCTGCATTTCGTTGGTACTGGGCTCCCAGTTGGGGCAAAATACACACACCTCCAAATTGCACATATAGGCTGGATGCTAGTAGACACAAAGAAGTTGTGAGATTTTAAGCTTCGATTATAATAATTTTAGCACAACATAGTGCGCTCAGGGTCACTTCGTAGTTGTAAAACGTTAATTTTCCGACTAGTTCTCAACCATGATGAGCTCGTCAAAACCAATATGGAAATTAGATATTTACGGCGGGGAGTTTGGTGGGAATAGATGATTACATTTGTCATTTGAAGCTTTTAGATGCACCAATTCTCAGTTATAAGCAGCTTTCTGTGCAATTAGCTGAGGTTAAAAGGCTTTACTGCGCTCGGGTAAGATTCAAGCAAGTAGGAGGGTGTACTTATTTAGAGAGTTGTGATTATTTTATTTTATGAGCTTTGGTTGCAATTGTCCATTTTCACAGTAAATAACTGTAAATGTACAGATTAAACAGGAGACTTAAAAACATATACAGCTAATATATCAAATTTACAGAGCAGATCCTAATGAAAATATAAAAAGTTAAACATTAACTTTTATCACATTGAAAAACATTTGATTGTACACAAAGGTTCAGTGTTTTGTAACTCTTTCCATTAGCCTTCATTATTGTTGTGTTTTTGTATTCAGCTTTTCTTCGTGTTAATTTTGAGGCTTTTTTTCCCCTCTGCCCTCGTCTTCCAGGTGAGACCATACGAATCGTGATTGAGGAGTACGTGCAGCACCTGAGCGGCTACCTGCTGCAGCTGAAGTTCGATCCCACCCTGCTGTTCAACTCCAACTTCCAGTATGGGAACCGCATCGCGCTGGAGTTCAGCCAGCTCTACCACTGGCACCCTCTGATGCCCGACAGCTTCCACATCAGCGGAGACGAGCTGTCGTACTCGCAGTTCCTCTTCAACACGTCCGTCCTCACACACTACGGCGTGGAGAAGCTGGTGGACGCCTTCTCTCGACAAGCTGCTGGCCAGGTACCAACCAAAACACATGGAAGATCTTACTGGCAAACGTCCCGTTGATCACGGCCTTAAGTCTGACCCAACAGATTGAAACGTTTCTCCTGACTTTATAGCTTAAGAGAAGTATTTTTTTTCTTTGCATTCTTTCTGCAAACAGTAAAACATTCTGCTTTAGTTGTTTGGACTAAATGGCTGCAAAACATCTGTAACACCTTTGGTTTATCTGCAGTAGCTTGACAGAGTAGATCATTTAAGCGTATATTTGGACGTTTGTTCTTAGTTTCCCAGTTGTTACAGCACTATCCCTCTTTAGTTTAAGATAATATCGTGTTGATAAGCTGTCTAAAAACAAAAACGGTTGAAAGCAAATCCTGTGCTTAATTTTGGACGTTGCCCAAAGTAAGCCTCTTAATAAGCCTAAAAGAATGCCCAAGCACATACTGGTGGATCCTGGAATGTTTATTTGCTAATGACACTTTATTAGGTACAGATAATAGCGGGTCGGACCACCTTTTGTCTTCAGAACTGCCTTCATTATTTGCTCAACATGGTGTCTGAAAACGTCCTTACAGTCTTTGGTGGTTGGAGGCCATTCTTGCTTTATGACATGATGAATTATCCAGCTGGAAGCAGCCATCTGAAGACGATTACGCAGTTGGTCACAAATCTTTGGTTTTGGTCAGCAACATTAGCACCAGCATATGAATGATGCTGGTGCTAAAGGGGTCCCAAGAAAACATCCCCCACGATAATATGCCACCACCTCCCTCCTTAAAAGACAGGTTGGATCCATGTTTTCCGGTTGTTTACGTCAGATTCTGACCCCATCGTCCGAAAGTTCAACGGACCAGGCAAATGGTAGCCTCCGTTTTCTGTCGTCAGCTGACAGAAAACTGATTGGTTGGGCTCCTTTCTGCCTCAACGTTTAACTTGTTGGCGGTTTATTCGAGCAGCTGTGTAAGTGTCAGGATCCCTGAACTGTGGACTTAATTAGTTGATTAGTTGAGCAAACAAGGTTTTCTGTTAAAAGAAAGCCCACATGTGTGACTGCAGGAAAAAAAATAAAAAAATACAAGCCTGATAAATGTTGTCTTCGTAACAACAAATGCCAAACAATGACCATTTTCACCCAACAGATTGGTGGGGGCCACAACATAAACGCCGTTATCACCAAGGTCGTCGTGGGAACAATAGAGGAGTCCCGTCAGCTCCGGATCCAGCCTTTTAACGAATACAGGAAGCGCTTTAACCTCGAGCCGTACACGTCGTTCAGAGACTTCACCGGTAAGACACACCACTGTGTTTGCAGCCCATGCAGCTCCACGTGCTGACTGGCATTAAAAGGAAATTACAGCTTTCTATGAGAACACCTGGAAGACCTAATCAGTAAAAGGCCATTCCAAAAAAAGTTAAAAACAAAGCAACTGGACTTGTTTTTCATAGTTGAAGACATTTCGCTTCCTCTCCAGGAAGCTTTCTGGAGAGGAAGCGAAACGTCTTCAACTACGGAAAACAAGTCCAGTTGCTTTGTTTTTAACTTTTTTTGGAATGACCATGACCTGGATGACTGAGAATCTTCACCACCGTAAAAGGCCATCAACCTCCAAAAGGTAGCAACGGACTAGATGTTGCTTTGGGTTATGGTTTGCTAGAAAAATTTGAAAAAATACTTTCTTTCAAATAGTTCTGCAAAGATGGTATATTTGTGGCTAAAAAAAGTAGGGTCCTACATATTTGAGCGTACATGGTATCCCACATCTGTGTTGCACATAAAACAAGTGCAATGGAGCATTCCCCTTGCTGCCAAATGTTCCGTTAACATGCTGGTCTGGCCACAGAACAAAGCAGGTTTGGGTCTTTTCATGCAACAAATTTTGTGAAGGAGCAGAGAACATTAGGTGCATTAAGGATTTGAACCGTGCGGGGGACTATATCTGTGACTGTGTTGCTCCTCCATCTGTTTCTTAAACACCTTGTTGTGTCACTTTACAGCCTTCCATGTAAACTTATCTGAATGGCATTTTACGTGATACATCAACATATGGGAGGGAAGGCAAATTATACATTATTTTCAAAATATTTTTCAAACAAATTATAGTTTAGTGTTTTTTTTTTTTTTTTTTATGTCCGTATCAGTTTTTCACATCTAGGCATTTAAATATTTGTCCATTCTTCTTTGCTCAATCTTAGTCAGACTGGATGAATAGCATTAATTTTCATGTTGTACCACGGTTTTCTAATTGAATTTGGATAATGAATTGTCCTTAAATCCAAACCATTATAATTGTAGCTCAGGTTGTATGCGTAGAATCTTTTTCCTGCATGAAGATGAGCCTCAAGTCTAGTATTTCATTGCTCCTAACAGACATTTTTATTGGACTGCCCTGTATTCAGCTTCCCTCATGGATCACCTCTGCTGCAGACAAGCCTCCCCACAGCATAAAGCTGCCCACGTCATGATTCACATTGGTGATGGGGTGTTAATGGTGCAGATGATTAGGAAAAACTGGGCACAGGTGATTGTTAGATGGGTGATTCTGTTCAGTTAGATTTTACTCTTTACCAGTACTGATGCTAAAGAGCCACAGGAACTTACATACGGGAGAAATACAGTCTCACTAGAATCAGACTATTTTTTTTTACACATTGAATTCATAACACTGAATTTTTATCATGGGAAATGATCCATGTGTTTTCTTTTTTACTTTCAATTTGCCTGCATAAAAATATTCCCCTGAAGAATTCCGCTACAGAAAATTGCCAGCAAAAATTCAGATGCTAAAATTTCACCTTTATATAACGTGTGCTTTTTAATGTACTGTCTTGTCAGTAAACCTTTCAAGTGTTTCTTCTGGTTACGTTTTGCAGATAGCGAGGAGATAGCCAGCACTCTTGAAGAGCTCTACGGTGACATCGACACTCTCGAATTTTACCCCGGGTTGTTGTTGGAGAAGACACGGCCGGGGGCGATATTCGGAGAAAGCATGGTGGAAATGGGGGCCCCCTTTTCCCTCAAAGGCCTCCTGGGTAACCCCATATGTTCTCCACAATACTGGAAGCCCAGCACGTTCGGGGGCAAAGTGGGCTTTGACATCGTAAACTCGGCCTCTCTGAAGAAGCTGGTGTGCCTGAACTCCAGGACGTGCCCCTACGTGGCGTTCAGAGTTCCAGCCGAGGAGGAACCAGGCAGGAACGACGGGAAAGAACGAAGCAGCGAGCTATGACCGCGTGTGCCGACCCAAAAGGTTTATGTTTTCCACTCCCCAACAGGAAGGTTTATACCAGGTGGCTGCACAAAGCAAACAACGAAATTTGTGTGGAGAAAACTGCAGAGTCTTACTGAGCTCAGTGCGCCGCATGAAATCTCCTTTTACGTAACCCGCTGCCAGTCTGTCCCACACTTGAAGAAACACATCAGAGAGGAGTAAAACGTGTGGTTTTCATTAAACGCTTTGTGCCTAAAGACTGAAAAGTTGTTGCACTGTCTGGTAATAAAGATGTGTATTTGCTGGTAAATAGTCTCATTGGAATAAAGCTGTGGCAACATAATGTGCTCTTATCCGTTTATAAAAAAACTGGCTGGTAACATCTATTGTTCTGTAAAGCTTGCGAGTTTCCACTCCCATTTACCGAAACCACTGAATCTGTATTTATTCTGGCCTTCAGCTCAACCCTGACGAGAAACCAAAACCCACACAACGTGGCACAATGGGTGTAGATTTAAAGATTAGGAGATTAAACACAACAACATTTCAGGAAACCATTAGGGATAGATAAAGGATAAGGTCTTTGATGATAAATCCACTCAAATCTTAAGACATTTTTGTCCATTTTTTACTGCTCTTTCTGCAAGATGACACTGTTGTGTTTTGTTTTACAGCGACACTGGGCGAACCCAAATCCTGTTACTGGCGCCTTGTGCCTTTTGTAAGAGCACACAAAGGAAATCACTATCTGAATGTGTGACTTGGCAGATTTGGTGCTGACTGCACTGCAGTGACTGTAGTTAAAGATGTAGGAGTTCATGTTCAGGGAAAGTATGGAATTTGATTAAGGTGCTTCCAGGTCTGGAGAAGGATGGATAAAGGAAATAGTGTAAAGAAAAATATTTGTTTTCCAGACTTTATTATCCTCTCCATTGTCAAAAAGGTGTTCAACCATCCATCTTTCCTTTGTTCCCTTTTGACATGCCTCCTTCCTTCCTTTTTTCTTTTCTTACATTTGTTGCTGATTTCTTTATCATTATTTCAGTCTTTTCTATATCCTTTGTTCCTGTTACCTTTCTAGCTTTCCAATCTTTCTATGTTCATTTATTTCATTCTTTTCCCCTTCTGTTTTTCTTATCTTTTCTACTACGTTTTGTTTTTTTTGTTCCCTCCTTGCATGCTTGCCGTCCTCCTACCAATGTTCTTTTGTTTTTGTTTATATATATGATAGAAATACGGGCCATAATTTCATGCCAAGCATTTGTACTCATACTTCTGAAAAAAAACTGGCTAAACAGTGCTAAGAGAGGTTAGGAAAAAATCCATGTTTTAAAACGAAATAAAACATTTTTTAATGTAACTCTGAGTACAAGTGTTTATGCTCGCATTGCCCTCTAGTGGTAGAGATTCTAACTACACGTAAGGGTTTGCAGTAGATTTTCACCTCATAACGCCACACGTGTTGCGTTCAAGTGTTTTCAGTAAAGTCTAAATGACATCGTCTGTTACTGTGAATTAAAATGCTTCAGTTTTTGCATTTTTTGCTCCAGTATAGTTGAGGCATTCAGTACATCCAGCAAATCAGTAAAATGTTTTAACCTGGGGGCTCATCAAATAGAAGGGAAATAATTCAAATACTTTTAAAGGGAACAAATAAATATATGGTGAAACTTTATAGAAAAGATGTTATAGAATGAACATTTAAGGGGATCTGAGAGTAAAATCTGTTTGCTTAATTTAAAATGCTCCCTAGTAAAACTGAAATAAATTAATTAAATACTGAAATGTGTCTGCTGAAGATGCTTTTCTGAGGGCCTGATCCTAATGTGCAGAAAAGAAAACAACTCTCTGTGGCAGTGAAACGCTCTCCCTCTGAGCAGACATGAAGCCTGTCTCCTTCCACAGTCGTCCCCCATCTGCTCCAGAGCCTGCCTGCTGTTCCAAATGAGATTGTAAAATGAGAATATAAATCAGGAAATAATGTTTTAATGTTTGTAAAAAAAATTATATGATGTTCTGCAGAGGCTGCAGGTTGTTTTTGTTTTTTTATTATCCTCTGGCGTTTTAAGAAGTTTGTTTTTTTTTCTTTGGTTTTGTTTACATCTATCAGTCTATCCTACCTAAGGCTTTCTGGATCCATTCTGTATATATCCATAAACTGGACCTTTTCATGCAAATTAGACAATCTCTGTTTTAACCTATGAACCATGTTTCTTACATTGTGGTGTATGAAAACTTATTTAGAGAGTCAGCTGACTGTGGATAAATAAACACCATTGGAATATCTTGTGGGACATTGTTATGATGACAGGCCGCGATCCTTTGTTAAACTACCTGTATGACTGTAAACTTTGCAACTCCTTAACAAGGGCTCTTAATTTACTCCGGACAGGTTTACTAAGGTTAGCTGAATAGGAAGATCTTCATAGTTTAAAGGTTACAGCACCAGTCATATTTTCATGTGTATTTGTTTCCTTCATCCTTTATTCAGGTATTTAATTTCATGCCTACTGTAACAGTTTGTTAGAGAGACGGGTAATAGTCTCTGTTTTCTCATGACTGCGTGTCAATAAAACATTTAACTTTATTTGCCGCTCCTTTTTAACTAATTGTGTATATTGAGAATGTAGCCTTAGCTGCAAAAGAGACCCTAAATAAAATTTTGCTCAGGGCCTCAGACAACCTTGTGTTGGCCTAGAGCTCCGCTTTGATGTTTTACACAACATAAGACCTCGTGTTTTCCTTTTGATTTATATAATCAATTTAAATGAAATATAACTGGTGTACTTTGGTGGTTACTTGGGTGTGCCTTCAAATATTAAAAAAATAAAAAAATAAATAAATGGGACAACATCAATCCATCCATCTAGGGCGTGGTGGGCTTGGGTAGAGGTTAGGCACAGCCTGAAGTTGCCGGTTTGTCCCAGGGATCCACAAACTCTATTGCTACCTTTTACATGCTTGCAACTTGCATTCAGACTAGAATGCCATGAAGAGTGATGAGATGAAATGCAGTTAATTGCTAAATTAACTTGTGACAAAAACACAGGATTCCACCATGTTTCAGTCTTGACACAAAATGCCCGGCTTGAGTCATTTCAGCAACCTTACATTGAGCTAAATGTAGCGTATTAATGAGTACAGGGCAGCTGATGTTCCTCTATCATTCTGACTAGATGTGAAGGACAGAATGGTTGCTTTAAAAAGGGATTTACGTTTAATGCCATTCTTGTAAACGTAACCAAAAATCTCCCCCGCTGAAAGAACTTCCTCCAGGTGACCAAAAGATTTGAAATCGATGCTGAATCTATTTATTATACTGGAATAATGAGACATGTCGGATTTCATTAGATTTTCACTGTTCTCCTTTTATATTCATTTATATTCATTTTTCTTGTGTCTGGTTGTGGTTTTCATAGGCAAAGAAGTTCACATTAAAAGCCTTGAAAATATTATGGAATAAATAATATTGAAATGTTATAGAAATATCTGACAATAATGACTCATTGTTGTGAGAAATATCTCACAATAATGAATCAGTAAGGCAGGGGTCACCAACCTTTTTGAAATTGAGAGCTACTTAAATGGCGTTGTGTCATACGAAGGTCTACTACCGGTACTGATCTTTGAACTAGTCAGAGTTCATCTTAACTTTCTGTAAAATAAACATAGTTTTTCATGCTTTGTTATGGATATTGTCGGCTAATGCAAATGTGAATAAACAGAAAGAGTAACGGAATAAAGTTAAGTTTTGGATGTGGCTCACTGGTGGGTGTGCTGTTTTCAGGACAGGCTCATGGACACCACATGTGGTTCTCGGGGGGGCTACTTAGTGGCCGTGGGCACCATGTTGGTGAACCCTGCAATAAAGTATACAAAAACAACAAGGCAAAAAAAGTAAAATCCCCTATTCTCAAAATAATGCCCAGGACTGCTCGTTTACAAGAAGTGTCTTGAGGCCAGTTTTCATATTTACCAAGTTTCATTAAAGGCATCATGGGCAGGGGGCGTGGCTTATGGGAGAGCTAAACTAAACAGCTTACAGAGTGATTAGGCTTAGCAGGCGCTATTGTACCGCGGTTTTCTCTGTGTACTTTAAGGTAAGTTGTTATAAATGAGCAGGTTTAGCAGTTTTGTACAAATATAGGAGTTCAGTTACACGACAGAGATTCGTCTGGTTGTGCTTCCCGAGTCCAACACACGAGAGCCAGCTAGCTTCTCAGCTAATGCTATTGTAGCTAGGTTCGCCTCATCCGAAGAATAGCGTGTTCGGCTTGTTTCCCGTGTAAATAAACAGCCACGGTAAGATGATTTACTCTACATTACTTGTAAAAGTGTATGCAAACTATCCGATAAACATACCACAGACAAACAAAGAGGGAAAATAAACGGGGTTAGCCTTTTCTGTCTTAACATCGGCAGGTTTTGTTCAGGGCCTCCTCGGTTACATGTATCGCACATATTCCTTAGATGTGTTTAAAATAGTGAATAGAATAAATAAGCTCTGTTGTAGTTTAGCCAAATATAGCTGGGGTAATAAAAAATAAATAAAATAGGCGAGAGGGATGTGTCAACAACGACTTCCTCATTGCCTCTCCATCCTGGTTTCCTACGGATCAGAGCAACACAACAGGCCTAAATCAGCTGACGCGATGCTGCCGTCCTATTTACCAAATAAAAACCCCGCTCTCTGTGTCTTCTGACTGCTGGGACGTCTGTCAATCTGGATTAGAATAGAGCATAAAAAATGAGCTTCATGGGAAGCCAGGACAGCAGTGAACCGTCCAGGTGTGATGTTATGCGGGTCATGTTTCCCCAGCTGAGCCGTTGCCATGACTACCCTGGATGACAAGCTGCTGGGCGAGAAGCTGCAGTACTACTACAGCAGCAGCGAGGACGAAGGCAGCGACAACGAGGATGACGACGGGGAGAGGAAGACCATCCGAGACGCTGGTGCCACCGAGCCCGACATAGACTACAGTGCAGATGGAAGCGCCGTCAACACAGGTGACGCAAAGCCATTTAGTTTTCTTCTGGATGCTGTTTTTCAGGAGTAGATTCACACAGAGGCACACAGCCTCCCATTAATGTGCGCTAGAGTTGCATTTATGCAAAGTCCTGGTGTTTTTGCCCTAAGTATTCACACCCCATTTGGCTTTTCGCTTTTACTCAGCGCAGCTTAGAATGCCAAACAGCTCGGGAGCAAAAACGAAGGATGCTTTTCACAAAAGTCTGAAGCGTTGCCTGCATCTGTGCGCAGCTGCAGCGCCGCCTTGGCTTGCAGCTCGCTTTGCACGTTTGCACATTCCCAAGTCTTGCTCCAGATTCTCATCTGGGGTTAGGACTAGACTTTGAGTAGACCGCTCTGACGCTTTAAACAAGCTTTAAGAAGTTACAGTTCAAATGCACCTCTGGCTGTGTGTCTGCTGTTGTCCTGCTGAGGGGTAAACGTCTGCCTCGGTCTAAAAGCAGGGGCCTCAAATTCCAGTCGTCCTGCTTTAAACTTCTCCACAACAAAGCAGAAAAATGTTGAGTGACCTTTGAATGCAATCGTTGTCTGTTTTAGAAAAAGAGGCCCCGTGCAAATGTAAGCCACAATTTTCAGATTTTTCGTTTGAAAAGATCATTATAAAAATGATTTAAACAGCAGTTATGAACTGCTTTGCGTTGGTCCATCATGTAAAATCCTAATAAAATACGTTGAAGTTTGTGGTTGCACCGTGACAGAATGCGAACCGTCTAAGGCAGGGGTGTCAAACTCATTTTGGTTTAGGGGCCGCATTCAGCTTAATCTGATCTCAAGAGGGCCACACGAGTAAACTCATTGCAAGATTAAATAGAACTAATAAATGTGGACTTGTTCATTTTTATATTAAGTTAATTTCACTTTTAGACAATATATTATGAATAACCTCAGCGTTTTTAAGAATGTGCAATTTCAACAATACTTTTACCCAGTTAAACATTTACTTATTATGCATTATGCATAAGAACTGATCACAGTGATTGTATAATGTTGAAAAACATTTATTCACATTTTTTGGAACTTAAAAACACTGTCCTGCATGACAAAATACATCAAACAGATAGAAATTAAGAAATGATTTGAATTTTTCCACACCTGAAGCGTAATTAAAACACAGCGCCCCACGTGGACTATATAGGAACTGCATATTTTCAATTAAACGAAGTACATGTTTTTTTCAATAATTGTTTTATCATTCTCTTCCTTTTATCTTGTCGACTTGTGAAAGTCAAATCTGATGAGCTCTTTGTGGCATCTTATTGCCACATTGCCAGACAGGACACTGGAAAAAAAAAAATATATATATATTTTTATTTTATTTATTTTTTTATTTTTATAATGATAATGCATTTAGCCACAGGGCCGGACTAAATTGTTCGGCGGGCCGGATCCGGCCCGCGGGCCGTATGTTTGACACCCCCGGTCTAAGGGGTGCGAACACAAAAAATGAACGACGGTGTGGATTTTTTTTATCCGTTTCAGGACCAAAGGGAGTCATCAATGACTGGAGGAAGTACAAGCAGCTGGAGGTGGAACAGAAGCAGGAGCAGAAAAAGGAGATGGAAAGACTGATCAAGAAGCTGTCGATGACGTGCCGCTCCGACCTGGACCTGAAAAAAGACCAGGAGGAGGAGAAGAAGCGTCAGGAGAAGATTAAAAGCAAAGTAAGCAGGAAGGAGTGGGGTTTGTTGCTTTTATTTAAACCCTTGAAGCAAGTGGGACAGTTGAACGTAGTCGTTAATCTTTGTGTTTTTTTTCCTGACATCTGATTGGCCGACGCATCAAAATAAGTTGTGAAGCGTTTATCTTGTTTGCTCCTCACACAGCAAACAGATCTGGATTAGCTCCTCCTTGGACGCGACAGGTTCTCCTAAACATTTCTCGACTTATTCCGTTCCCCTCCCCCCCCCCTTGTCCCGCAGATGACCATGCTGGAGTACAACATGCTCCAGGAGCAAGACGACGACGAAGACTTCCTCCGGCAGTACCGCATGCAGCGCATCGAGGAGATGCGGCGCCAGCTGTGCCGCGGCAAGCGCTTCGAGCGGGTCCACGAGCTCGGCAGCGGGGAGGAGTTCCTGGAGGCTCTGGACAAGGAGGACAAGAGCAC
The DNA here is from genome assembly GCF_011125445.2 of Fundulus heteroclitus. Classification (NCBI taxonomy): domain Eukaryota; kingdom Metazoa; phylum Chordata; class Actinopteri; order Cyprinodontiformes; family Fundulidae; genus Fundulus; species Fundulus heteroclitus. The sequence continues at coordinate 21,400,129 of NC_046368.1, forward strand.
GCTGATCATGATCCACATCTACGAGCCGGACATCGCGGGCTGCGAGGCGCTGAGCGGCAGCCTGATGTGCCTGGCCCAGGAATACCCGCTGGTGAAGTTCTGCAGCGTGCGCAGCACGGCCATCAGCACCAGCGAGCTGTTCAGAGAGAGCGCCCTTCCCGCTCTGCTGGTGTACAAGGGCGGGGACCTGATCGGCAACTTCGTGCGGCTCACCGACCAGCTCGGCGAGGACTTCTTCGCCGTGGACCTGGAGGCGCTGCTGCAGGAGTGCGGGCTGCTGCCGGAGAAGCCCCCCACGGCGCCAAAGACGCTCCGCAACGGAGCCATCATTCAGAGCAACGCCAGCGACGAAGACTCGGACCTCGACATAGACTAGCGCTCCGATGTCCCGCGTGTATGTTTGCATGGATTATATGTCATATTTATTTATGTGAGCCCCGTGTAGAGATTGCGCCCCGACCTCACAGCACCAGAGCTAAAGCAGGAGGAGTAAAAGGCTCCGTTATCATTCCACGAATATCTGGATGAGGCTAAACGTCACTTATCATCGTTGTTTTAAAGCACAGCGAGAATGCTGCTGTATGTACGGTTCATTTGTGTTCAACACATTCCCCTGCATTGATTCACCACCTGTCTGCTTGTGTCATCCATGTTTCTCTCTTGTGAATATTGGACCTTTAACTGCAGGCCGAACCTTTTGTTAGTTTTGTAACTTTTATATGTGCTGTACCCTGAAATAAACTGCAGCGGGTTTCAAATCGCTTCCTTTTATTTATTTATTTATTTTTAAAGCAACTGATCTAGAGCATTATGTCATCCAAGGAAAGTGTAAGTAGGAGTTTGCATTGGTCAATACGCAGATGGCCTGCTGTCTGAGGGATGAACGTTAGCAGGAAAACGCCGTGTTACGTCTGTTAAACTTTCCTGTAGGTCAGCCATGAGCTGCACGCCGCGTTCCACGCATCCTCTGTCTGATCTATAGGCAAACTATATTTTCTTGCATCAACGGTGGTCCCTGTTAGAATAGAGATAATCATAACACATGTAGCCAAAAAAAGAAATCTGTGCACCCAAGGACAAGTACTTCCTTTCTTTTAATTTGGCTTAAAGCGAATGTGTGCCTGTGTAATGACACTGTGATGTTTCGCCTAAGATTAAATAAAACTTGTTATAACGATGCCTGTGGAAGCAAACTGTAATGAAGGTATTTTATCTTTTCAAGCCGTAAGTCTGAACTCAATAATGCAACAATTGTGACTGGAATCCTATCACAATAATCACCACACAAATTAAACAAGTTAGTTTTATTGATTTCTTTAATGCAGTCAACCAACACATTTTCAACTCTAATGTTTGACACTAGATTACGACGTGGCTAAAAATGAGAAGCAGCACTTTGCTAAACTTAGACTTTTAAACATATTTTTTTCATATAACTGCAAACTTCAATGTATATTAATAGTTTTTTACATTGTAGTGTAGCGAAAAGTAAATCTTTAACTATCAGGTGGTTTTCCACATCAAATCCTAATTTGCATGTTATCTAAGCCATTACAAGGCCTTTGTTTGGGCAGTAGTATATAGCTTGGTACTCATCATTACTCTAGACTTTTTGAATTGAGAAAGCTTCCTGGAGAGGAAGCGAAACGTCTTCAACTACGGAAAACAAGTCCAGTTGCTTTGTTTTTTTACTTCTTTGGTATGACCGTGACCTGGATGACTGAGAATCTTCACCAGCATCAAATTCTAATAAAATTCATTAGAAGTTTGTGGTTGTAATGCGAAAAAATTCAAAAGGGTATTAATAATTTAGCAAGGTACTCCAGACGCCGTGATGGAGCTTTCATACGTCCAAATATGCTTTGCAGCTGGTGAAAACTAACCCAAGATGGTGCGTCTGAGGCCGTGTTAAAGGTCAATGCGCCCGTCCTGTGAATAATCGCTCTGAGCACGACCGATCTGGGGAGGGATTATCCCTGAGACGGGCGACAAAACTCACCGCTTGATTGAATCGCTCTTTGGTTTCCAGATTAATCCCACGAGACCTGAGTCGACTTTATCGGGACGTTCTAAAACGCTTAACGTGAAAAACGCTTAACGTGGCTTAAGGTAGGAAAACAACGAGGAATCATCACCAAATTTCGCATGGCCATATCTTGTCATGAAGACTTAAGCCTGTCAAAAAAAATAAATAAACCGAAATCCAACGATTATAGAAGATATCTCACATTAACGTTTTCTTCTTCATTGGCGCCTATGGTGAGAAAAAAGGCTTAACGTGGTTTAATGTACCTAATCAACGATCAACGATCACCAAATTTCTCTTTCATATTGCTCCTAATAAACACATGAAACTATCAAAAAATCAAAACCAAAGTCCAATTATTATGGACGTTATTTGACATTAAGCGTTGCTGCTTCATTGAGGCCTATATTAAAAGAAAAAAGCTTAACGTGGGTTCGATATTTTTTATAGTTTTACGTGGACGTGATGAGAAATATGAGAGAGACATTTGGTGATCACTGAGTTTAGGTAGGCTACATTGAACCACGTTAAGCTTTTTTCTTTTAATATAGGCCTCAATGAAGCATAATGTCAGATAACGTCCATAATAATTGGACTTTGGTTTCGATTTTTTGATAGTTTCATGTGCCTTTGAGGAGCAATATATGAGATAAATTTGGTGATCACTCAGCGTTGTTTAGATACATTGAATAGCGTTAAGCTTTTTCATTTCAATAGGCCTCAATGAAGCAGAAACGCTTAATGTTAGATAACGTCCATAATAATTGGACTTTGGGTTTGACATTTTGACAGTTTCATACGCTTATTAGGAGCAATATGAAAGAAAAATTTGGTGATCATTGATAGTTGATTAGGTACGTTAAACCACGTTAAGTCTTTTTCTCGCCATAGGCGCCAATGAAGAAGAAAACGTTAATGTGAGATATCTTCTACAATCGTTGGATTTCGGTTTATTTATTTTTTGACAGGCTTAAGTCTTCATGACAAGATGTGGCCATGCGAAATTTGGTGATGAGTCCTCGTTGTTTTCCTACCTTAAGCCACGTTAAGCGTTTTAGAATGTCCCACTTTATGGGACAAAGCAAACAGTGAGCGGCAAAGGGGAAACAGGCCAACGGGGCCTACAAGCAGCTGTAGAGCACGGTGAGGCAGGGCAGCACCAGCAGCAGGGGGGCTGCGTCCTCGTAGATGGGGGCGGCTGAGCTGTTCACATCGTGTCCACAGAAGGCGTTCTCCAGCAGCAGGTGAGTCTCTGCACTGATGCCTGGCACGGAGGGAGAAGCACACTCATGACTCTGCACAGGATCTCAGCGGCAAATGCGTACGTGATGCTCATTGACGAGTCGGTTCTAAACACGCCTCGTTTCCTCTCTGCGGCCTGCGTGCTCGTGCGATCGATGCCAGTGAAGGGGTGAATCTCACTCCCACGTCTCAGTGGGCCGCAGGGATACGCACCGTGCTGGGACCACTCCTCCCACAGATGCTGAACGTCCTCGTTGTGATGCCTGTGGTGGTCATAATGACCAGGATCTGCATGTGAAACACAGTGGGGTGGGTTAGCTTCAGTTTAACACCAGGGATCCACTGCAAAAAGGGAACTAAAAGTAAGTACAATTCTCTTGAAATGAGAATTGAAATCTTATTCCTCGATTTGAACAGCTAAATGAGACCATTTGCCAATGGAATGAGTATTTTTACCCCTAAAATAAGATAATTAGACATCCTGCACTTGAAATAAGATGATGGAGATAAATTGTTCCTATTGATAATTTGAGTGCAAAAATCTGCTCAATTCAGGGGAAAATACACACATTTCAAGAAAATTTTACTTACTTTGAGTTCCCTTTTTGCAGTAAGGAGGGGGATGCTCACCTAAAGGTATTCATGGATGTTTGATTCTGTTTTCATTTGGTCAGACTCCAACCAAAAACGATGTATTTTTTGGGGGGATCGGCTAAACTGAAGATGCACGTAACTATGAAGTGGAAGGAAAAGGAAAACGGCTTGTATTCTTTTACTCTGATAACTCTGAATAACGTCCGGTGCTTTCAGAAGTAACTTAATTAGTAAATTATAATTTACTAATTAAGTAGCGGGCACACCAGACAGGTCACGCTGAGAGTTGAGAGGTTCAAACCAGGATTAGGTTAAAAAATATCATGGAGGTTGTTATCCGATCACCAAAAAAAAGGATAAAAAAAAAGAAGATAGCGACACGACAGCAAACCGTCTAAGACACGGTGAGGAGAGCATTGAGAAGAGAAGCAGCCGAGATGGCCCTGGTGACCCTGGAGGAGCTTCAGGGGTCCACAGAGAAACAGAAAATTAAAACCTGAGACAAGCTGAGAAACAGCAGATCAAAGCTTGCTCATCAATCGGAACGGCCCAGTCAAAGTCTGGGCCTAAATTTAACTCAGACTATGTGGCAATAACCGAAAACAGCTGTTCACAAACACCCTTCGTCCAGTCTAGCTGAGCATGGGTGTTTTTTTTTTTTTCAAGGAAGAATGGCCATGAGGTTTATCCTCTGGCTATGCAAAGCTGGTAAAACACAGTCCCAAAAAAGACTTGCAGCTGTAACAGCATCAAAATGGGGTTTGCAAAGTTCTGACCCAGTATGCACAGCTGGTGGTATTGTTGCCCTGCAGCGCGAAGGTCCTGAGTCAGAAATCCAGCCTGGGGTCTTTCTGGGTACCCACCACACCCCCAGCCCACAGAGGATAAATGAGTGCAGCAAATAAATGGATGGATGAGTCAAACAGGCTGAATACAAAAGTAACTCTCGGATTTTTATTTGTAGAAAATGTTAAAAACAACAACGATGTTTTAATTTTCTAGCACGTCACAATTATGCCCTACTTTGAGTTGGTCTATTGCAAGTATGCAGTTAATGTCAATGTCAAAAACAGGTATAAAACTGCACCAAAGTGCTTTACAAAAGGACAACAATCAACAAAACAGAATGGGAAACATTGCTTCAAATAAAAGCCAAAGAATAGAAATATGCTTTAAGAAGCGATTTAAAATGATCCAGACTGTGGGCAGATTTAATTTAAAGAGGTAAATTGTTCCACAGATTTGGAGCAACAACAGAGAAAAAGAGTTAAAACGAGACAAAGTCGTTCAAGGGGTATGGAGGTCCACGTAGTTTTACAAGGTCAATTAAATTAAAAGCTGTTGTGATCGTGTGCAAAGAGGAAAATTTATAAAAAAAAAAATAGCAGTTTTCACTACTGTCCGTTTATCCTGAAACTATTACACAGTTAAAAGGGATCTTAGCTGAATGAAGCATCTCACACTAAACTAATTGCAAATTCTCATGTTTTCAGTTGGTTATGTCAAAGAAAACCAGCGTAATAAAAAGCATTAGAGCAATCCTAACGCAAAGGGGCACTTTTAAACACTAAACCTTGGATTAAGATATTAAATGTAACAAAGCTCTGCTTTAGTCTCTCTTGTGTTTACTCTAATCTATATTTGCCCAGCTTATAGGGGGTGAAAAAGCAACAACTCGGTACCGTTAGTGTGATGCCAGAGCATCCGCTTCAGCTCACTGAGGGCCTGCGTGAGGTTCTCCAGCTGATCGTGGAGGTGAATGTTCTCCTCTATCAGGGCATGGATGGTATCCTGGAGCTCAAAGCCTCGACCTTCCAGCACCAGCAGAGTCAGGGGCAAGAAGAAAAGAGCTGGTCTCAGTCCTGTCATGATGATGACCCCCCACACAGAGGCTTTGTCATCGCCTCTTAATTTGACACATCTGTCTCCCCTGCTGATGGGAGGTTTTATCAGCTTACCAAGGTGGACGGGAGGGATGGAGGGAGGGAGGGGCTGATGAGAGGTTGATCTTTAATTCCAAAGCCATGAGTGGAAAGCTGCCAGTGGGCTGCTTTAAAATCTATCAGATCGTTTCCACATCAGTGAGCAGCACCCGAGCCTGTTTGCTGCAGCGTCTCATTTACACGAACATTAATATCCTGATTAAATCGTCGACAGGTCCGCGTGACAACAAAGAGGAGCACGCTCAGAATTTTGCAGACCATAATACTAATCATGGCTGAAATCCACCAGAAGTGATGTTGTGACTGCACAGTTCAGAGCTGCCATTATCTGATTAGCAGCAGCCGCTCACATCTGCCCCATCCGTCCTCCACAGGGCAGGCTGACAAGAACAGAACCTGACAAGTCCACCGTCGCTACCTCAGTGTTTACGTTTAACAAGGCCGCTAAGCGAAGGCCCTCCGACACATGGCGAGCTGAAGGATGAGCGTGATGAGTTGTCAACAGGGATGTCAGCCACTTTCTGCCTCTAAAGCTCTGGCTGGAAGTAGGTCAGTAAAACCAATTGTGTCCTGAACACATTTATAGATGCTCCAAAAGCAACCACATGAGATGAAGAGTGCAGAATGACAAAAAAAAAAGAATGAATGTACAATCTAACTGCGCTTGAACCTCTTTTCTGGGTGTTATCACTCGTGATCTGGTTACCAGAATAAAGCTTTTAAAGTTATTTTTCAAAGCAGCAATACACATTTGTCACCATTTTCCTGTGATTCAAAAGTCCTTTATGTAAGATGCTGTTTTCTCCAGATGTCTGAGGCATTAAATAATGCAACACCGTCCCTTAACCCACCTACTGCTGCATATAGGCAACTGAAAGATCACTTTTCTCTCACTTAAAGACAATCAGCGTTAGGAAATATGTTTGGTCACGTTAAGCAGGGACAGTCAGGTGTAACGCTAAAAGAGTGCCAACCATCACAGATTTTAAGGCAATGTTTGACTAGTTGTTAACCTTCATGTGGCGTGCCCAACAAGCTGCTGACTGGCTACCTGAGCAAATAGCCTCACTAACATCAATGTTTGTAAGTCATTAAGCATTTCCACAAATGTAATAGCTTCTACACTTACATGATGGTGTAAACAATGAACTTAAATGTTCTAACATTACACTGTTTTGCAGTCTTTTTTTTTTTTTAAGAAAGATTGTCATGCTCGTGTTTTAATGTCCCATATATGACAGTTTTACCCACTAGTCTCATACTGGTTCATAGTAAGTCATCTTACATCTGCTCAGCAGAAAGGGCGGGTCAAACTGTGAAGCCCATCAGGAATCCTGTTGAGTTCAACTCAGCTCTTGTTCTTATTTTTACAAAGCTATAGCACTGGACATTATTTATACTAAAGGACCAGTTAAGGCCTCTAATTAAATATTTCATGTAAGAAAATACAAATGTATTTAGGATCTAATGCTAGAATAGACTCTGGACAACAGTGTTTTTTTTTTCCAAACAAAAGCTTTTATTTATTTTTCATGTGTCTTGGTTTATGCTGTCTTGACAGCCCTGGTGCGCTTCTTTTTCACCACAACAGGCTTCTGGCTCTTCAGAATAGCGCTGGCACGACGCAGGGCAGCCTAGAGGGGGAAAACATCACATTTAAGTTTTATCACACACTAGGAAGCAAACCATAAACCAGTTTTTGCCTTCAAAAATACAGTTAAAGCTCACCATGCGCAGGTCCTTCCTGTAATTGTTCTTGCGAATGATGTGCCTCAGGCTGTTGAGGGTGGCGCGGGAGTTCTTGTTGATGGTGACCTTTACGTAAGATGAGGCAGGCTTGTGCTGGCCTGAGCAACCAGAGAAGTTGTTTAACATCACGGGCAGAACGTACACGTCATAAATCATAAGCAAACACGGCCACAAAGGCGCCATCATTGGAGGGAGAGCTACTCTCTCTCTCACTCACTAAGATGAGAAAGCAGAACCAGCATTGCATTCTCACCTGCACGTCTCTTCAGCACCACCACGACACCCTTGCCATCAGCTGCTGGCTGCACGCCGACAGTCTTCTTGTGCACCAAGCCGTTGAAGCGGAAAGAGTTCCTGGCCTTCAGGTTGTTGGGCTCCTGCAAGAGCAAAAGGACTCGTAAACCCTTCTGGCCAACTCACGCTCTTTGCCTTAACATTGTGCCTTAAAATGACCAATAAAACCTCTATACTGTTACATCTAAGTGAGATTCCTGAAAAGTGCCAGGAAGATTTTTTTTTCCTTTCTTGGACCTTAACCATTGCTGTTTTTACTTCCACATATAGTTTATTTTTATGATCAGTGGATGGGTTAAGAAGACATGTTGGCACAAGACGGAAAAGGTCGGGACGTCTAAAAATGAATGTCATAAAAAAATAAAAAATAAAATAAAGATGCATGTCTGCTGCTCATTCAGGCTGCTTGTTTTAAACGTGATGAAGATTTTCAGATGATAACAGGAAGGCCGAATGTATCACAGCAAAGTGTCTCCGCTTTATCGTGCATGCTTTAAACTTGTTATGGAAAATCCTGGATCTAAAATAGTAAGTGTCTACATTCTCTAGCGAACACACATGGAAACTGCCTTTTCAGCGACACCCTCTGCACTTAGTGCCAACATAAGGTGCAAAAAGCTATATTAACATGTAAACTTCAATCAAACATTATAGTACTAAAACCCTGTCATGCAGCGACTGCTGTCACGCACTCTCTAACCTGGACACCAAACTTATTGGTGCTTCTCTAATTTTGAGTCAATCATTAAATAAATAAACACAACTGCTGGCATTTTAGACAAGCTGCTGTGCCTCAACGTGGTTAAGGGTGCGCAACCTCTGTGTCAAAAGGCAAAAGATTCACTGATGCTACCAATGAAGACTTTACCATAGAGGTAGTACATCGATGTTTTCATTGAGAGCTTCCTTTCTTGGGTGAAAGGTGAAAAGTTATTTAAGGAACAGCTACTTTATGTCCCGGGAGAAGATGACTTTACTTCTCTGGTAATTTAGCCTATTTGTTTTTTGACTTCAACCAACCAACCATGCTGCACGCCACGTCTGTGGAGTCCCGTGTGTACTCACAGTGCTGTAGGTCTGTCCGTTCCTCTTGATGAGGAAGCTGGAGCAGTTCCTGATGACCATCCACTGCAAGTGGGCCGACATGGTGAACCTGAAACAGGAGCGCAGCTGTTTAAGAAACAGTGAAGGCCATCTGGCCGCCTTTGGCTACAAACGCTCTGAAACGGGAGGCGCGGTGCTGTCATTTATTCATAAAGTAGAAAGTCTTCTGCTCTAAGACGTGAACCACTAAGGTTGGGCTATTACCACCTAATATTAAGGCATAAAATCTACAATTGCTGTGTTATAATTATACAATTACTGCCGTTAATGTTTAGCGCAATCGGCTAACGTTAGCTTCACCACCCGTCCGTACACGGTGAGGCCTAAGTTAGCCGACACTCTGGCACATATATCCTTAACTTTCTAAAGAGAATTAGAACATTCAGCATCACATAATGTGTACAATAATATAGTATGTAAAGCTATCAAGTTGTATTTTGGGTAAATGCAATTTCGAGTTAAAAACTAGTCTATTTTCTTTACCGGCTATTAGCAGCCAAAGCGACCACGTTACCTTTTAGCGGAGGAAAAGGACCGGAGAGACCGGAAACCGCTTCACGGAACCCTTTCATAGATCCTTGCGCTGGAACCGCCGCCGTTTTGTTAATATTTTGTGAGATGAGACAAGACTCTACTTCTTGAGATCACAAAGATGATGTATATGTTGCATCCAGAGGGGAAATTTGAGCGTCAAGCCCAGCGCAAAAACAGTTTATTGACATTTTGTGGAAAACTAGTACTCAACACCAACGGCGGAGGGACATGTTTAACAGGCTGCTCGGCGTGACGTCATTAATATGCGTCGCGTGTTTACATCAGAAATCAGCTCCAGATTGCATATTTTTTAAGCAAGACTACGGTGTATTATTTAATATTAACATACTCTGATATAGGTTTATATACGGAGTAAGAAAATTACGTTTATTATCAGAGACATTAGCACGATTCCACTTTGTTTCCGATCAGCTTTTGGCAGATGTCCTGTAACTAAAAGTTGTCGGAGTTAAAAAAAAAATTGAAATAAGTTATTGGTAAACCATTTATTCCAAGGCTTCACTCCGGATTAATATGGCATCTGAAAGCTAAATCTCAGCTAGAAAAGACAAAGCATGGACAAAGAAGATGATTTGGAGACACTTGGAGAACAGCTGTACTCTCTGATTTACCCCAAACACAAGGAGAATGCTGCAAAACTCACAGGTGAGCTCACTCGAATGATGTGTTATATGTATATGACACCATAAATGCCTTTCACCAACATAAACATTAACAGCGCCAATATTCCGCCATCCATCTGTCAGCTCATCCATCCATCCACTCATATACCTGATCCTCTGCGGTATATTAGAATTTTTTAGTCTGTGTGCTTGAAAAATAAACAATACGTCAAGAAACGCGAGGGTGGAAAAGTACACGTTTTTGAAGGGGAAAAATTTGATGTCTTAAAGATGCAAACACGCTGTATAAAATGTGAGAAAAGTGTTATTTGCGTTAAAAAATAAAGTGCTGGAACCTGGTCTTGTGTTTCAGGTATGTTACTTGAGCTTCCAGTGGCTGTTCTTAGCCAGATGCTGCAGGATGAGGCCATGTTGACAGCAGCTGTGGAGAAAGCTCTCAGAGCCCTGCAGCTAGCGCCGAAGTCCAGGTACAGCGGCCAGTTGGAGGAGACATGAAATGTTGGCTTTTAAGGCGGATGGATTCTAAGCAGGGTGGAACAGGCAGATTAGGACCCAGAATAAAATAGTGACTGAAAGCATCTGCCTGTTACTGAATATAGCTCAGTTCTTTTGAGTTTGTGAGCGCCATTGTTGTTGTTTTGATCCAATCTCCAATTGGTGATTCATTTAATTCTACATTAAAGATGGCCTGGTCTAAATTTTTCATGGTAGGAGAACCTTTTGAATAAAATAAGCACTGTGGTCAGAATGAATGCCAACGTTAAACAGATGCTCTAATTATTTACATTTTATACACAAAAGCAATAATTATTCCTACTGCTGCCAACATAATACAACACAAAGTTATGTATAAGAAATATTGTTTTGGTTTCCATAGATACCATCTAAATTTAGTGGTAGATTTCAAGTGATTATTGCTCAGAATATTATCCACTTTAGTTATTCTGCTCTTTAAATATTAGCTCCAAGTATACCGTGCAAATATGAGCGTACTGATGAATCAGGTCATCTGCTCATGTAGGACTCGTTCGTTCCTTCTTTTGAATGAGCGACGTTCGTTAAATTTCCACAGCATAACCTTTGGGGTTTTGTTCATTATAAAATATATGTTTAAATAGCCAAATCTGTGAAAGCAAGGGAAAAGTGTAGTGGCCTTCTATAAGGCAGCTGGCTATTAGTGTACAGCAGTAGGTGGGGGAGGGGCGATCCTGTGCTTCCCTATTAATCAAGCAGCTGAAGAGAAGTCATTCTGGGATGTTATTAAAAGAACTGTAGGAGAGAACCTTAGGAGTGGTATGACGGAAATTCTGATATGGGTAACGACGTACCTGTTGTTCTTCATGGCTTTTAAAAGTTTCTTGCCCTTTGTGAGGTACACCACCTGTGTTGTGAAAATGCACTCTGGAACATTTTTTTTCTTTTCTTTTTCATGACTCATTGTTTGGCAATAAATCAGGAAAGACTAACACTAAAGCCACATGAAAGCTTCCCGATGGGGAATCCTCCAGGATTCGTTCCGAGCGTCACAGATTGTTTATTCTCATGTTACTGTGATCCCATACAGCGAGGTAGCGCGTGGCGACGAGGACGATGTGTCCGAGGCCTCCGACTCTCTGGGGGAGCAGCTGTTCGAGTTGGTGGATGTTTACCGCACTGGCCACTCGCAGAAGATAACAGGTGAGTAAAATGTCCCAGATAAACAAGAGGGAGGACACTTCAGTATATCCGGTTCATTCGTGTCGCTTCGTTTGGCCTTCAATCTTTGATCATACTTATGTTTATGGTTCTTTTTTCTGTCGCCATCTTTAAAGTAGTAAACGAAATGTATTATTTACACTGTTGACAAGTGGCTCTGTCTGTACGCTGTGATATAGTAGGTAATCAAGCCAACATTCAGTGTGAACTGGGGTTCATGGAAGTCATGCGTACTACTTGCACTTTGAGCATACAAGCATTTCTACTAAATCTGTTAAACAGGATTACAGTGATGAAAGAGGCAGGATCCTAAGCCAGAACTTATGGCCACTATTTTCCTTTGATTTGTTTCTATGGGCAGCTTTTTTCTATTCTAACCTTTATGAATCTAGACGGTGTCTGTAAATGTCCGTCCGCTGGACTGAAATGGTAAAAAAATACATAAAATCAAACGGCTTTCAGTGTGAATTCGTTTCATTCCTCAACATTCGTGGGAACGGGCTTTTCTGGTGCAGTGAGTAAGTGTTTCGTTTTGTCCACAGGAATGCTTTTGGAGCAGCAAAAAGAGGCCGTTTTGCAGCTCTTGTCGGACCCCAAACTGCTGGAGGAACACGTCAACCTTGCCCTGAAGACATTGAAAGAGTCTGTGGCTTTCAACTCTCTGCATAGGATTTACATCTTGGCATTACTTTGTTTTATTTGTCGTCCATCCTATAATGTAACATACGGGGCAATTCAAACTCTACGTTAATACATTTTGAGATGAGTGAAAAGTCTCTGCCTTCTTCAGGCAAAACATAGAGGAGACAGACCTCAGCGACGCGTCAGAAGCTGACGAGACAGACCGGCTAGGAGAGAAGCTCTTCTCATTGGTCGAACAGGTGGATCCACTGCATGCAAATGATATCACAGGTAAACCGACACCGCTTCATTTACCATTCAAAATGCACCTTTCCTTGACTTCACAGGGTCCTGATGTCTCATGAAGACATCCACGTTGCGTTCTTCTAGGTATGCTCCTGGAAATGGACTCTGCTTCTCTCCATCAGCTGCTAGCTGACCGCGCGAAGCTGGACGTTGCAGTTAAAAAAGCACAAGCGGCACTAGGCAGTGAGAGCTAAGATGGATTTGATAAACGATGAACAATGAGAGACTTTGTGTTGCCGGCGCTGCAACGTGAACCGGATACGAACACAAGAGAACAGAGTCTGAGACGGCATTTCTTTAGACAACGCATCTTTGGATTTCTCCGATGTTTTTGTGTCAGCGTCTCATGAACGACAACGATCCAGCTCTACTCCTGTCAGTCGGTGCCAAACTTTCACTGAAGATCTTTTTGTGGTCGAAATCGTTTACATTAGTGCACAACAGATGATTTCTTGCTGTGGAGATCTTACTCTGCAGTAAGAGTTGCTACTTTCATTTTTGTATTATAGTCCAAAAATGTCAGCTTCTATAAAATCCAGTCTATTCCCATTGAAACTATGTCAATATATTGAATTATAAATATGGTTTTAAATACATTTTGAGATTGAATATTGCCCCAATATTAGTGAATCGGTTATATTGATGTTCATCATTACCATTTCTTAGCTTTGGGTGCAGTTTCAGCAGATGATCCTGCAAAAGGAGGTGAAATACTGAGAGACTTGAGCAAATATTTTATTAACTGTTCCCTTGCCAACACTGGTGGACTTCTGTAAATATGTAGAATTGCTTACAAATCGTAGCCTGACTGAATTGGTTATGTGCATCCAAGGCAAGAAACATTTCAGGGTGAAGAAAATATAACATGCTGATCTTTTAAAAGTATATATTTATATAATTTAAAGCATGTCTTCTAAACTATGGAGGAAAAAGTCTTCATGTTGATTGTTTTGAGGTCAGAATGGTTGTTACTGGTACAGAAGAGCCCTTCTAGAAAGCTTTTGCCCGGTTGCGTCGTTTGTTATGAAGGAATGGCGGCAATGATTGCAATACTTTCAAAACTAGTATTTTTAACCCTAAACACTTTATTACTACAAAAAAATAAATATATGTGATAACTGCTGTCACTTCCCGCATGTCTAAAACAAGGTAATGTGGATCAATTTGTCAGCTTATTCTGATTTTAAATAAAATGCCACAATTCATACACCTGACCTAGTTGACCTAAACTTTCTTTTTCTTTTTTTTTTTGCAGAAATAAAAGACTTGACAGCAAACTCGATTCAAAAATGCCTTTTTTATGTTGGAAGTGAAACGTTAAGACATCTCTATCAAAGTGCTACAGAGCGCCAAAAAAAATAACTTTATTACCACCTGTTTCCATTACTTGTACTGATGATTCTCCTGTCAGTGAGTTTTACAGCAGAGACTTTTAAAAACAACGGAAAGCACCACCTGCCTCCGGCCCTTAGAAAAAAAAATCACTGACGTCTACAAAAACGAATGACGGTGTAACATCTGGGATGACGGACGTCGGACTCGGGAGTAAAACTAAAGTGACGACGTATTTAGAGTACGACTAGCTCACAGTCCACAATTTAAAGATTTATTGGTATGCAGAAGCAGCGGATACAAACGATTAGATTAAGATTGCTGTAATTTCTTCAATCAATAATGCATCTGGTCAAAGCCTATTTGAAAAAAAAAAAAAAAATCAGGTAATTTCTCACACACGCGCGCGCACACACACACACACACACCTTTATGTCTACATGTCATAAATACAATCAATCTGATATACAAATATTGGGATAGATTCATTTTCTGCAGTATTTAAAATGCATCTGGACTCCTGGCTCCTGCTATTCAGACAATCACCCCCCCCCCCCCCCCCCCCCCATCCAGTTGAAGTTGCCAGCTCCGAATTTTGAGATAAATCGTGGACAAAAACCCTTGTGGACCTCAGGGCGGGGTGGGGTGTTCAATAAATAGCTGAAAGAAGCAATAATCACTGCATACATTTGCCCTTTTCTTAAATCACTCCACGTGCTTCTTTTAGTGGACCTAATGGAAACGTCTACACAGCAAGACAGACGAGCACATAATCGCACTAGATGCCGCCTGTAGACACAGAGAAGTCTCCAGAATGAAATAAAAAAAAAAAAAAAGGAGATGCTCTCTGTGTATCCTTCACACGCCCAGCCAGACATATGGAGCTCTGACAAAAAAAAAAAAAAGGAAAAAGTAGCCAATGGGAGAGTTGGACGATCATGTTGCCAGCAGTCTTACGTCTGGTGGCTTGAGTGGAGCAAATGCGTTCATTGTACACCAGTTATGCCGACACGAACACACAGTTTGTGTATGAATGAATGAATGTATCCATGATGCAATTAGGTTTTTTTTTTTGTCCAACCCACGTTTGGTTTCGGGGAAGAAGCCCTTTAAGGAAACTCTGCGCTTGTAAAAACACACCAGCGACACCTACTGGGGCTGATTTGGGGGGCGTTACAGTGGTTAAGCCGTTTGGACAGAAAAATAATCGGATCAAGCTTGTAAAATGAAGGCAAAAGGAGTTGTTAAGACAGAGAGCAGTATGTCCATGTGCTGCGTTTACTCCCAGGTAGAATCACATTTCGTCCATTCAGTCTATTGATTTGATCTCCGCTGTGGATGAGGTTTACTTCAACACTGGATACCGGCGCTGGCCCAACTGGCTAGACCTTTGTCCACCTCCTGACGGTGCACTTGTCTGGGGGAGAAAAACAGACAGACAGATGGGACAGCATGTGAACAAACAGAATAAAAAACACCATAAGCGACAGATACCTATTAAAAGGATGCCGTTTTAAAAGCCGCACCTGTGCAAACTGAGCAGGGTTATAAAAAGTGACGCCTCCAGAGGGTGCAGGCCCCTGGGCTGGATGACTCTGTCCAAGGAAAAGCAGAGATATTATGATATCTTTAATGCTGACACGCGGAACAAGATTCACAACCGATGTTCACAAAACTCCAGAGACGATGCAGGACGGATCCACGGCGAGGCAGCATTACAGACCGCTGTTAACGCTCGTTTTAGTCGCCATGCAGACAAGAAGCCAGGGTTAGAATAACTCTACCAGGGCAGCTTTAAAGGTGTCTTCAAAGCGCCGCGTCGGTCTCCAGCATGACTGACTCTGATCTTTTAATAGGTTTTCTGTGTGAACTTTGACGGCGTGTACAGTACTTTGGCACATATTTACATTTGGAGCTAATTGACACTGAGCTGGTGAAGATTCTCAGTCATCCAGGTCATGGTGATTCCAAAAAAAGTAACAAACAAAGCAACTGGACTTGTTTTCCGTAGTTTGAGATGTTTCGCTTCCTCTCCTGGAAGCTTTCTCAATTCAAAAAGTCTGGAGTAATGTGCAGTACTAAAGCTTGGTACTCATTACTCCAGACTTTTTGAATTGAGAAAGCTTCCTGGAGAGGAAGCGAAATGTCTTCAACTACGGAAAACAAGTCCAGTTGCTTTGTTTTTTTACTTGTTTTGTAGCTAATTGACACTGACCATTGTCCAATGAGTACAATGCCTTGAAAAGTATGTAGACCCTATTTCATCTACATAAACTTATGTGCTAGTTTGCGTCGGTGTATCACAGAAACTCCCCATTAGATGCAGTCGGACAACTTTGTGGTTGTAACGTGACAAAATAAAAATAAAAAGCCAGGGGGCTGTGGATAAGGAGATTCACCAAAGGACAGCCACTGGAGAGATCACCGGGTTGGTCTTCATGTCTAAAGGACACAACTAACATCAATTTCAGGGACTTCAGGTTAGCGAGGCCTCACTGCAGCCATCAGAAAAATGTTTTGACCTCAGAAATATGTGCCATGAACCAGATTTTTACAGAAGCAACTATTATAATTATTGCCATTTTCAGGGCTGCACTTTCTTAAACAGATGCAGAGTTCAATTGGTGATGCTGGAGACAGCAGGCAGTAACAAGAGGCGGACGTTCGGGGGGTGGGGGGTGGGGTGGTGCTTCGGATGTAGACTGTGAAGGGTGGTTTTAATGATGAGCTGCTATAAAACAAACAGGAAGATGGGGAGAGGGGATTATTCAAGGACAGAGTAGCAGTACCTGGTTTAAATGCTGACTCACTTCGCGTGATAAAGAACTCATTGAGCTAGAACGTGAAAGCTAAAGAAAACAAGTAGGAAGGGAATAAAAAGTAGACAAAAAAAACCCATCACCCCATATTAAAATCTTTCATGCACTCCATTAGATCCATTTCCACAATCAAGTTAAGAATAAAACTAAGCAAATGAGCAATAAATGGCTGTAGTTCTTGCAAAAAAACAAACAAAACAAAAAAACACATTAATGGAATTATATTACAGAGACACACAGGACAGAAACTGTAGGAATTATCCAGGCATTCAGCATGAGAAAGATGATATTGTTAAGGTGAACATGCATGCATCTGCGACTACCTCTCCTACAACAACTGAAACAAAAACTATACAGACTATAATTGCAGTCAAGCATCATGTCCTTGCGCCATAAAGTACAGCGATAATGGGCACGGATGACTCTTACCTCTCCTGACTGTAACCCATCTGGAACAGGAGGACCTTCTGGTGGTAACAGCGTTGGGTTGAACACCTGAGAAGGTTAAAAAAAAAAAAAAGATTTAGATATATTCAGCATGAGTAAAGCTGCAGCTTTTTGCCATAAAAAGTGGATTTCTATGCTGGAGGGTGGCGATTTTCATCACCATCTACAATCTATTGTGTTAAAAGAATGAAAATATTTACATTAATTACATTACCAGAGTACTTATTAATTTTTTTGCCCCATTTTCCAAGTACTAATAGAAAAATATACTTTCGAATTTACAGAATATATTCCAAAAGACGTTTTAAATATTGAACTACAAAGAAAAAAAGATGCAGTAAGGAGTCAAACAGCCTGCAAGAAAAAAAAAATAAGTCTGGAAATACCAATATTTCCCCATAGTCAGTTTTCCTTTTCTATACTTATTCAAATCCGCAAAACACATGAACCCTGAATGCTGGACAAATATCTTAAAACCAAAGAAACAGAAACCTGAGGAGCAGCGCTGCTGCTGGGTGAATTCTGCTCTTGATTTCCACCTTCGCTGCCTTCCAGAGGTTGTTGGTCGTTAGGCGCTTCACATGAAGACAGAGAGAGGAAATAGTTCATCACATTGTGCTGTTTGCTATTATTTCTGTTAAACTACAACGTTAAAACATAACGCAGTGAAGCAAAAGGTATTCACTCGTGTTCCGGTGTTAGGGTCTGCGTTTTAAGATGTTTTTTTGTTTTTAAAGCTCTGGTTTATGTCACGACACGCACCTGAACTAGGCACAAACAGGTTAGCAGGCATGGACATCGGTGCCAGAGGAGCAAAGAGGTCCACCGGAGCTGGGGCCACTCCGCTCGGTTTAGCAGTTCTGCTCGGGTTCAGAACGTCCACATATCTGCTCTTGGTGCCTGAGGAGACAGAAACACACGAACAGTCAGACAGAGTAGAGATAAAGATGCAGAATGTTACCAAACTTATATAAATATCTGCAGTGAAAAGACAGCGACAGTCAAAATCTCCCTCCCATCGGCTAATTTAGAGATTAAGTTATAATGTGTGAAGATAAACACACGTTAATATTTTCACTGTTTAATTAGTTATTGTTTTAAGTAAACAACTTTGCGGCATCATTAAATTAGGAACGCTAATATTTCCTCTATTTTAGAAGAGGCTGGATATCTACTTAGCATAACAAAAGGCTTGGGATCCCTTCTTTCTGGATCTGCTAGTTATCTCCAAGTTTCATCCAGCTGACTCAAACGATCACCTTCTTGACGAGGAACGATGTTTAGGATGTTTAAGAACAGCCAGGCAACGACCAAAGTTCATGCATTAATATAATATAATAACCATTAAGTGGAACCGGCGGGATCCACAGTGGCCAGACGAGAGTGGCCCAGTTCTGAATTTGACTGAAATTTGCAGACAAGCTGAATAATCTCTGGAGAAAATCCACATTGTGCACCCAGGTCGTGCTTTCAGAAACTATTTTAGTGGCTTATTGTCACCAGCCTGTCAAGAGCTTGAGATCAGTGGCGTCTCTGGCATGATGAGTTAAGTGGGGCACAAAAGCTCAACAGCTATTAGCGGCAATACATTTTTTGTGTGATGCATACATTCGACTTTATTCAATGCTAAACTAAACACAAGTTAGCATAAACCAACACATAAGAAATGGGATTTTATATAAGATAAATGTAATTTAATTTCTATACATAAAAAAATGCACTCATATTGTTCAGTTATTGAACGGAAAAGATTAACATCGATCCTTCAGCGAGCTAGCAAGGACAACCAACACTAGATTAATATTTGCTTTTAGTTTCCATTTTCCTATGTTTTATTTTGTTTAAATTCTGTTTTTTTTTTTTACTTATTTATATTCTGTTTTTATTTTTCCAGTGTTGTAATCATGTAAAGCACTTTGTATTGTTCTTGGACTGAAATGTCCTTTACAAATAAATTTGCCCTGCCTAGATGGTCGCAGACTATCCGGCAGAATGTAAACGTGACGTGTGCAATTCCAGTATTTTGATTGGACGATCCAAGCTTGGGGTCAGATGATTTGTGCCCCATGGCTGTCTACTGAGAGCATGTTGGGCATGCACACTGCGATTTCAGATGTTCATTATCTAAACAAACGTTAGTGGGCCGGCCCGTATATCAAGGCGCCACAAGAGGATTTAGCTTTCTAGCAGTTTTCTAGCAGACTTAGATATGTAGACACAAATGTTTAGAACAGAATGTTATTGCTAAGGGATTTTTTTTTTTTACATTATTACTCCTTAAAGGAACAGTCATGTCTCACTGATTATTGCGATCATAGAGCTCTACAGCCACATCTGGTGGGGCCTGGCCCCAAACGCAGAGACGCCACAGCTTAAGACACATAATGAATATAACGTTCATGAAGCTCATGAGCGTGTGTAACCTTCTGAGCTACTGCGCATCTTACCTGCTTTCCTGGAAAACATGTTGACGTTTGGGCCTGGTCCAGGAGGGGCGGTGGGGCCCCCAGGACCCGGCATCTGAGGCATCTTGGGGAAACCAGTAGGAGGTGGAGGAGGAGGCTTACTCTGAGACAATAAAAACAAATCTGTCAGAAAATGACTTAAGAGAAACACATCTACATTTTATATATATATATATATATATATATATATATATATATATATATATATATATATATATATATATATATATATATATATATATATATATACACACTGACCTCTTCTTCAGGCTCATTCAAGTCAACCCATCTATTCTTCTTTTCGTCCCAAACAATCTGCCAGAAATACGCACAGAGGTCATTGGAAAAAAGGAACAGTTCAATAGATACGATGGGAGGAAATTAGGGAAGTAAACAAAACTTACAGAAGGATTTTTGTCATCTGGCAAGTGAGCCTCATTTTTCCTCTTTCCAAAGGGCCAAAACGACCAGCCTTTACTCTGCACGCAAAGAAAGAAACAGCTGCATTAAACGGTGCGGCAGCGCCGCCTGCAGCTCGGAAACGGCGGGGGGTTGAAGCGAACCTTTTCAGGAGAATCCTTCTTGGCCTTCTTGGTCTCTTCTCTAAACGGCTGTTCGGGAATCGAGGGCGGCGGAGGGGAGGCCTGTTTTACGGTGGAGTTGCTCCGCTCCCTTCCGCCGGAGTGAGTCGACGACTCTGAGGCTCTGCGGGAGCTGCGTCCCGACGGCTGGACAGCAAAAATATCCAGATGAGAACTCGGTTATTGTTTCAAAGCCGGGGTGCAATGCAGACGGCGCATTGTGCCAAAGTAAATGGCACAGTTGGCACGAATGGCACAAATGGCAATGCTCAAATTTCCAGAGACTCTGTATGAACTCAGCAACATAGTAAAGTTCTGGCCTATTTTTATGGTTGACCACTAAATACTAAAACCAGGTTATTTGACTTAATAATAATAATAATAATAAGAATAATAATAATCATCATCATCTCAACATACTGTCGTTGTAGACCTGGTGTGACATGTCAATGTTGCCTCGGCTGTTCTGAAAGCTATAAAATATACTTTAGCCGGGAGCCGCCAACGTACCAAATGCATTGAGGATTGCGACGTTGTCCGCGATCTCCTCGGACCCTGTGGTACCAAACAGACAACGAGGTTAGCGTTACCCTCTTCCATCACTGGTGTCCCCACCTTTTAGGGGTCAACCCCAGGTCGTCTACCCTGCGATTTTTAATTGCAGTCAGGGACCTCTGAAGATGACCACAAATGGCCGCGGGGTAGAAGCCGCACTTTGGACTCGCTCGTCTTTCATTTTAAAGTACAAAAAAAATAAAAAATGGCTGTGAAATACTGACCATGTTCACCATCTGGTCATAGAAGTCCATCTGCGGTGTGAAGGAGCTCCTCCGTGGGGAGGGAGACATTAGATGTGGAGCGTGCATCTCTGGGGGGCCCAGCGGCGGCTGCTCCGAGGGGGCCATGTGTCCGGGCGAGGGAGGCATGTGATGGGGCATCTGAAAAGGTGGGTGAGTCATCTGCACAGGTGAGTGTGGCCCCTGCGGCGGAAGCATGCGAGGCGACATGTGGCCCTCTTGTGGCGGAGGACCGAATTGCTGATGAGCTCCAGGGTAGGCGTTAGACTGCTCGTGCTGAGGCTGGAACGGGGGCTGGGCAACGGCAGGATCCTGTGGGGCGAATCCAGGCATGGGGATTTGACCGGGCGCCCCGCTGGGGGGAACGGGGTAGAACTGGGGCACATCGCCGGAGGGCGAGAGCTGAGCTGGAGCCATTCCGTCTTGGAGAATAGACGAGGGAGCTGAAAGGAAGAGAGAGAAGTCAAACCTTATGGTTCAAAGAAAATAGGAAACTCACACACACTTAAAAGCGCACACAGACCTGGAGGCATCAGCTGCACTCCCTGGGGAGGAGGCCCAGGGAGTAACGAGCTCATGAGTGGGTTGTCCGGGGCGTGGCCGTCCACTTCCGCTGGCATGCTGTAAGGTTCTGGCAGACTCTGCTGGTCCAAGTCTGAACTTTCGCTGCTGCAGTCAAACTGTGCAGGAGTACCTCGGTCCAAGTTGTACGTAATCGCACCAGTCTTACAAACAGAAAGAAGACATTTTATTGTAGAAAAGAATTACAGGGCAAGTTCAAATAAAGTAAAATCTGCTCAACTAGTGGGAAAAAAACCCACACAAATAAAACCTTCTCTTGCATTTTGGAGGAAATGTATGATCACATAGCTCCCTGTTGCAACTAACAAGCACCGTTTAAGATGACATGATGGTAAAAGCCGATGCTCCAGGAAACGGATAGAATGTGAAACGTTTTTTAGGAAGCACACTGACTAAAGCCGGGCGTACACTGTACGAGTTTTTGCCCTTTTCGGGCCGATTCTTCAGTCGTGCAAGATTTTTTTTTTGGATCGGGCCGAATTTCAGCTAACAACGAAGTTCTTCTTCATCTTCTCAAATGAAACGTAGGAGCGGAGAGAAGCATGACGGCGGTATGTGTGACATGGAGTCAAACTACGGAGGAGCAACTCATAGAATCGCAGCGCGTTTTGTTCTAGTGAGCATCGACATTTCCGCCTTTTTCTTCTTCTACTGTTGACATTTGGCTTCCGGGTAGACGAATCCGAGTAGCGCCATCTCCCTACGGGGCTGACGTGTGGTTTTTGAACTCAATGTGTGAGCAGTCAGGTCGTATCAGAGCGTCGGGCCGTACAGTAAGAACAGATATCCTGAGCAGTGAACTTTTAAACCCTGTGGTTTCGTCGTACAGTTTGAGCTGTATATAAGTACCACGATTGAAAATATCGTGCAGTGTATGCCCGGCTTAAGATCAACAAAGAAATCAAAAAGGTGAAGTAAAACCTTTCCTCTTCCTCACCCTGATCTGTCCGTCCAGCTGTTTGAGGCGGATCAGCCATTCGGGATCAATGAACATCTCCTGCTCGGGTCTTTCCTTCAGTTGCGGATCAAAGAACCGTAGCTTTTCGGACATCTTTAAGCAAACAGAACCAAAAATCACTTGCGACAAGTGGTAAAATAAAAAAAACAAAATGAAATAAAATGAAGATAAAGATCTTTAAAAAAAAAAAAAAAACGAGGAACAACCACAAACCTGTATGACCTGGCTGATGAACACTGGGGAGTAGTAAGACGGATGCATGAGAACCGTCTTTGAGATGACTTCACAGTAATGATAAGCTTGGGCACACAGGCCTGCTTCAGCCAGTCGGCATGCATAGATTAACTTAAACACCTGATGGAGGACAGAACGTATAAGCCAATAGTTTGCAACAACGTAATAATGACTCTAAGCGGAAGTGGAACAAAAATATATGCAAGAAAAAACCTCAGAGAAAACAAAACAAAAACCCACCTGGAAGTTGGGCAGTGAACACGGCTGGGAGCCCAGAGACTGAGCATACTCATAGGCCTCAGTCCTCTGGATTGCTTCATTGGTGGCAAACTGATTAAAGGGCAAACTGAAGGCACGAGACGGACAAAGTTACAAGTCTGGCTTATTTTTTTAATGAAACTATCCAGGACTGTGTGCCTTTTGGGCTAACCTGTGGTTGGCGCCAATCAACACCAGCTTGGTGCTCTTCTTGGTGTAGACCCCCAGGCCCACTTGGGCCATCAGGTAGCAGAAATGAGCGGCATCAGTCAGCCCCTTAGAAGCTGGCCCAAGCGGGAAACAAAGAAATCAGAAATGCTACGAACAAAGTTAGCTGCTGCCAAGAGCGTCAAGAACAAAAACAAAAAAAAAATCCTACCTAGAGTGTCCCCCATGGTGGTGATGGTGCGAGTGTCCAAGTCCATATTGTGTGTGAGGTTGGAAAGCACCATGGCCAGATGAGGGCGCCAGTCACCCCACTTCTCCTCTCCACAGCACTGCAGACGCAGAAATGTGTCCGTTAAATTCAGCTTCAATTCATCAACAGTTTCAGAATTACAGAATCAGAATAGCAGTAAAAATATATATATAAAGTTTATAAAGGACGTACGGTGGCTGAAGCAGGCATTCTCCCCGACATCAGCTGGTACATAGTCTGGAGAGGGTCATTCATTGGCAAACTATTCGCGAACCTAAACAAGAGAGTTTCTCTTATTAAAAACCAAGCTTTTAAGCTCAAACGTTCAAGTTACAGCTACGTCACCTTGTCATGACACGTGCGTGCGTCCTGTTGTCCATCTTACTGGCCAACAGCAAGGCGTGACCCCACAGACCTCCTTTCATGGCTGCTTCCAGTGCATCCTTTTTTTTTTTTTTATTTCCCCCCCACACAGAGCAGACAAGTTGAAAACGTGTCAGATCTGTTCAGTTTAAAACAAATGCTCACCATGCTGCGAACCATCGCGTTTGTCACCTTCTTGCGGCCGAACAGGAGCATCTCCCTGAAGCGCTCCGTTTCCTTGCCGATGTTCTCCGGGACGATCATGAAGGTGTCGGACAGGAGGGACAGCGGTCCGGCTCCGGGCTCCTCCTCGGCTCGAGCGAGGGGCTCGTTGTTGAAATCGATCAGGTTGGCTTCGTTGGGACTCTTGCCGGGCAGCCAGACGGAGCGGTGCTCCTTCAGCAGGAGGTCGGCGATGTCTGTGCCGACCACAGTCTGAGACAGGGATGGACAACAAGGACGGGAAGAGCGGGTTTTTAACCAAACGCCCGTGCTGGCGATAGATTTCCCGCGGCGTGCCGCACAGACTCACCCCGTTCTGCCTGCAAAGCAGCACAATGAAGTCCCAGAGCAGACGGGCAGAGTCTCTGTCCAGCAGGTTGTTGTCACGGGAACACTCGACCGCTTTGTTCTGCGAGAACTTTATCACGTCGACCTTGTGGGTCTCCTCCCTGATGGCACGACACGACATGTCAGGATACATTTCATTAACAAAAAAACAGCAAAAAAATATACATTCAAGGTAGATATTGTCGGCACTTTGCTGATTTTTCTTTGCACTGAAAGCTATATTGGACGATCATTTTATCCCGTAGCTCAGGGGTGTCCAAACTTTTTGGCACATGGGCCGCATTAATCAAGTCAGAGGTCCTCGAGGGCCACAAAATGAATAAATAATTAATAAACAACCAAAAAATTATGTGAATTTTTTTTACCTGCTGTACAACACAGGATCATTTTATTTAACAAATTAGTCAGAAATTCAGCCAGAAAGGGATGTGTAAATCATGATAGATCCTAAGTTAAAAGGGTTTTTGCTCATTTGTCTTATCAAAAGATGGTCATCCAGTTAGCAAATTATTTTTGGCCTGATAAAAAACAAAGGGGAATAAAATTATTCTTTTTTATTTAGCAATAATGGGATTTGGGTCAGTATTTCTTTGAAAACACTTGCTCTATTTAGCCAATTTTAATAAATGAATTCAAATCTAAATTAAACCAAAGTCTGAATTTGAGAAAATGTCCTTGGACAGATGTGGTCCTGTTTATTAAGAATTCAAATAGGATGTAAAAAGTGTGGTTATTAAAAATAATCACTCTCTGTTTTACCTAACATTTTAAATTGCAAGATTTTCACCTGTAATAATTTTGCCCTAATTAAGAATAAAAAGTTGGCATTTGCATCAGCCACCTGTGCTGGTGGACCAAATCTTTCTTAAAATGGAGTTGGAGGGCCACACAAAATCAGCACAGGGGCCGCAAATGGCCCCCGGGCCGCACTTTGGACACGCCTGCCGTAGCTGTTCCACATGTCAGTCGGTGAAATGTGCTCACCTAACACCAACGTGCGTCCTCGTTTCTCCCTAGTTTCTTCTTGCTGCGCATGCACAACTCTAGTGTTAATGTATCTACTCTCACCGTATACTTTGAAAATGTCCGAAGGAAACAAGTGTATGAGAAGAAGAGGAAGGCCTCAGAAGAGAGACATTAGACCAGAGTGGATTCGGGAGATTCTTTCACGCGATCCGCCTGAGGAGGGGAGGAGCAGGTAGGATGGTCTTACGCACGCGCAGCGTTTCTTACATATGTTTCAGGAATAATCGTCCACGATACGTACTGCTTTGTTTTTTTTTTCTTTTTTTTTGTGGAGATTGTTATACTTAGTTGTGTTGTCTGGGAATATATTCCCTGGGACCTTTTTATTGTGAGTCTTGGAATATAAATAAGGCTACGTTCACACGGCGGGGAAATGCAACCCAAATCCGATCATTTTACCCGTATGCGACCCACAGCCGTCTTTTTCACGTCAGTGAAAATGGCCCAATTCTGATGTTTACACCCCAAAAAAAAGTGATCTGTGCCACTATCGTATGTGGTACTAATTCGGATACGTATCAGATATTTTTCAACATGTCCACAGGCTGAATGTTGGATTTTTTCCATCTTTTCCATCACTCTCGCTGCTCCAACTACACATCAACACACAGTAGCAGCAGGTAGCGCTCCATAAGAGACCGTTGTTAAAAGCCGTGCTGCTTTCCAATTACCTCATTTCGTTTTGCTATGATGTGGTCTGAACATTGTCGGCTCGCATTGCTCAACAGCTTTCTAATAACAAGGAGAGACGCCAGCCAGTATCCGCGTTTTTCTATTTCTTTGAGTTATTTATTTTTTTTAACAAAACTTCTTGAACACTTCTAGAAACTATTACTATTCATCACGTCGTTGTGTGACGTCTCCTTCTGTTATCTGTGCTAGCGGTCTTGAACCGCGTGACGACGGTCACGTTTAATAGTAGTATGAAACGCCATCGCAAACAATCGGAATTGAGCATCAAGACATGCAGTGTGAACGTAGCCAAACTGAAGCCTGGCCCTTTAAAGGAGCAAAGTGCAAGTTTTTGCAGAAGTCTGCCCCCTCTGGTGACAAGTTGAAATGACAGCAGTGTTATACGCGAGCTTGGGAGAAGAGGAAAAGCATCGGTCTATCTCACAGGTCTTTTGTTTAGAGGCGTGATGTCTCCTGAGGTAAAAAAGTAAAAAAATATTGAATTAGCCCGTGTTCTCTCGCTAATGCATAAATGGCGGTGGAGACTTAAAGTCACGAGGTGAACAAGAGCGTATAGAGCGTCAGACCTACGCACCCCCGAATCACTCTCTCACAAACTGACAAATGGAGCCTCTAGAGGCAACTGCGGAAAGTAGTGGAAAACTTATTGTCAGGGTTCCTACAGCATAAGGAAAGTTAAATTCAAGACTTTTTAAGACTTTTTAATGCCACTTGAAATAAAAAGTTAAGACCAACTTCACGATAAACAAGATAAACCTGGTTGCGACAACTTCACCCAAATGTTTATTTTAACATAAATCATTACTTTCTGGCCCAGTAGACATGTTTAAAATTTTACAAAACATTCCATATAGGAAGAAAGCTAAAAAACACAAATTACAGATATATTTTTAACAACTACTGAACAGAATTCACAAACTTTGTTTTGTTCTCTACTAAAATAAACTATAAATCAGTTTTAAAAACCACAACATAACCAGTGCCAACTCTTTTTCGCAGCTATGGTCCGGCCACAACAGTTTTTATTGGTTCTGCTATCGGGACGGAACCAATAATGGTTACATTGAGCCGTTCAGTAAATTAAAAAAATATAAATTGTGTCAATTATTTTACTGTTTGGTAAGGATTACAAAAATAAAATCCTATTTATGACCTGGCAACAATTTTAAGACCTAAGAAAGACTGATTTAAGACATTTTAATGCTAATTAAGGCTTTAGTTTTATATTACAGAATTCAATGCCTTTTAAGACTTTTTAAGGATCCGCGGGAACCCTGTATTGTATACGTTGGGCAATTGTAAGGACGTGTACGAGAAAGAAAAATAAGAATTTAACCTTGCGCAAAGCTCCTTTATTGAGTTCATGTTCACCGATATTGAGTGAGGCATTTGAGACAGAAAAATGGAGGATAACACTTACTTAATCAGAGGTCCAGGGAAGCCTCGTAGTTCGGCCTGATCTGAGGTGTCCTGCAGCATGGTCTAACAACGGAGGTATAACACAAAAATAACACAACATGTTCTTTACATCGTCACTCTGTTCACACCGGTATCCCCAAAAAGGGGACACAAACAAAAATGACAACCTTAAATCCAAGAATATTAGAACTCCCAAACATCCATTTACAACTTAATGTGTGCTGGAAATTAAACTCCAGGTCTATCGGACAAACGTTTTGTGCTAAACAATGAATGAAGCTTTTTAAGGATTTCTACAGAAAGACACATTTAGGTGTTGAAAGGCACCTCCATGTTGTGGATCTCAACCAGAGCAGGCTGCCCAGCTGAGGGGAGGTTGGGCAGGACTTGAATAAGATGGCCACCAGGTCCAAAGCGAGCACATCGATGGGGCATGGTAAACTTCTCTGGGGTCGCAGGACGAGGGGGAGCTGAGAGGGAAACAACAACTGAAGTATTAGTACCAAAGTAAAAAAAAAAAAAAGAAGAAGAACTAGCCCCTCAAGCTGAGGATGTGTGCGCTTACGCTGCTCTGGGGCAAAACAGGTACTGTCTGCGGTGTACTCTGAGGGATACATGTACTGGCTGTAGGTCTGAGAAGCATCCGCTTGATTTGGGTACTGCGCGTAAGAGTAGTCAACAGGCAGAGTGGATTGGGTTGCGTCATACACTGCAGACAAGTCAGGCTGGCTCCTGTACACCTGGCTCTGCAAAGCAGGACAGAAAAAAAAAATAAGAATAAGACGACAAAAGACCCGAGTCACCAATAAAAATCGATACAAAGAATAATATCGATATTTAAAAAAAAAAAAATAAATTTAATATTGATATTCTGGCTTTCAATATCGATATACCTCCCAACCTCTAGGGGGCGTTATTACAGTACGGTATTACTGTTCACAGATAGAAAGTGCAAGTGAGATGAATTCGCAGAATGGCCAACAGGATTTTAGAAGCGCTGTCACTACCCGATCCGTACCGGTAGCACGATCCGTTCCATCAGCTCATTTGCGCACGCATGAACAGAATAACTCCCGAGTCGCCAAAAACATAATGTAATTACGGTACTGAAAATACTTATTTCTATACTTAAATCATTAAAGAATGCTAAACTATATCGTATAGAAAATATTGAAGACTTTTCTGGAAGAAATTGATGCATTTTACATTTTCTCCATTGTATTGCTTGACGCCATCATCGGATATGCTCAGAAGTCCGGGAATATATTATTGCGCAACGTTTGTCTGTATTGTCTGAATGCACTCTATTAGTTTCATTATTTGTTCAAACAGGACTGGAAAAAAATATTTTCATCCTTAATAATAAGGGGAATTTTGTTAATAATCTTGTACTAAAAATTTGTTTTATTAGAAAGTCAAATTATCAATTGAGATTTTAGCGCCCTCTGGTGTACACACATAAACAAGAGAAGTCCTCGTCATTAAAGTAGCCGCATTGTTTCTTTTTTTTTTCTTTTACAAAAACAGTATAGGGAATAGAACAAAGAACACATAACAAAACCAAGGCATACATTAAAAACATATTAAGTACAAAATACACAAATACATATGCATAAGTGATAAAAAAAACTGAAAAATATTTAAAATCAAATACGTTTCTATAGTCCTATATGTGTTTATAGCAGGGCTTTTATGTACTTTAATAAAAGGTGTATATATTTTTATTTCCCTAACCACTACTGGGGAAAAAAATTATATTAAAAAAACAAAAAACAATGTATTTTTATGTATTTCTGTTTATTTTTTAGAATATGCAATATTTACGCAAATACAAAGATATACATAAAGAAACCACCGCCCGAAAAAAGACAAAAGTATAAAAAAGTAAGAAAAACAAAATATTGCCTACTGGAAGTTATTCTGTTCGCGCACACGCAAATAAATGAGCTGATGGAACGGATCGTGCTACCGGTACGGATCGGGTAGTGACAAGCGCCTTCGTCCCTAAAATCAGACGTTTGGGCACATTTTTGGTTTTCGTCATACGTTAAATGCATTGAACCAAATGCACTTTGCTTTCCTGTTAATATATCAGTGTTCAATAAATTGAACACAAATATGATATTTGGCTGGTTTTGTTGATTGAATGAGTTTGAGCATTAGTTTGAAAGTAATAAATATCGATATTGGAGTCAAATCAAGCTTATCTGTATCAAGAATCGTATCGAATCGGCTCATCCTAGATGACACCCAGCCCTAGTCGCCACCCCAAAAAAATAAATACGTTTAAAACGGCTGCTGTTTTTTCTTTTTGTTTTAAACAGGCTATAAAATAAAAAGCTGCCACGAACGTTTATACCTGCTGGGACCGAGAGCTGAAGCTGCTCCGTCTGCTGTGATGACTGGTGGAGCTGTGCACGCTGTGCGCCGACTGCTCGCTGTGCACGCTGCGCCGGTCGAAGTCGTCCCCGTAGGCGTCTCTTCCGCGCACGTTGTCGTCGTCAAAGCTGCGGTCATACCCCGGGTAGTACTGCCACTGGTCGTCGTAGCCCTCTTTCCTGTGAGCGAGCCAACAGCTCTTCTTAAAACAAAGCACTCGGCCGGAGTAAAGTGAAGAGGCCTCGCTACGCTGCTTCACGCCGTCTTGGTCGCACCATTTAAAACACACGGAAGCATTTTTGACGATGCATACCTGGAGGGATACTGCTGATTGTAGTAGCCGTTTTTGTAGGATTCATTGTAATAAGCCCAATAGGAGTTATCATAGTATCCCCTGTAGCGTGGGTCGTATGCTCCATAGTTGTAACCTTTTCAGAAGACAAACGCAGGAAGAAACAAGATTGACAGGAAATTATTTCTTCGATACATTCAATTTAAATTGGTATTTTAGCAGCAAATGTGGGCAGCCTTTACCTCTATAATCATAGTTCTTGCCGTAATCTGCATAGTATTCAGCGTAGGGATTTCGGTTTGCCCGTTGGTAATCATCAGGATAGCCTTGCCTGAAGGACAACACAAGGTGATATTTCACAGATCAACCGCCTGCATCAGGCCTAAACACATTCCAGGACCAGCGTCCATTCAGATGTCCTGGACCGGCCCAGTTGGCTCAATAGAACATCATGTTTAAACGTGCGTAAAGTCCTATTTCCACACGCCAATCCGAATACGAAGCTGTGTTTACCCTGTTATGGCAACCACATTTGCATCCTTGAGTGTGTTTGTCTCAACAAAAGACTTATATACAGAACGTGGCGTTTTTAACAAGAAATTGATTTTTAGGTCATGGCTGCGAATTAAACCAGCAATTCAATTTCTGTTTGTGCATCTACAATTTCACAAAAGGCAGTTTGGAATGCAACATCTGTTGTTTCTTATTTGTGTTTTTTTCTAATACACTCTTTGCACGTCGATGAAACGCTCCGCCTGTTGGAGGGAGTCTCAGCCCAGTAGATGTCCACACCTGACACAGACGAGAGCGTCCACGCCGCTAAAGGTCACTGAGTGTGATCCACAGCGTTAATCTTGCACTTCAGCTCCCCAACACTGCACAGACCTTTCCAGAGGTATTTATTTACCAAAGTCAAAAGGTAAAGTGGAGAACGGATTGCTGATCGCAAGGATTAAAAAGGCTGATTTCATATCATCGGACCACATTTACAGAGAAATACAAATATTCACACATTTTCTATTTTTTTTTAATAAAATTATAGTTATTTACAATAAGAGGCATTTTTATTGTTTTTTTCTAGAAGATCATTAATTACATGATAAAGTTGTCAGTTGCAACGGCAACCGTTACGAGAATAGATGTCTAGAATAAATATATCTAGACATTAATAACACTGAACAACGCATTCATAGAAACAACACAAGAGCACAACTTTTAGTGCCGCCACAAAAGGCAATGAAGGACACTTTTACAACAGATAATACCATAAAATTATGTTATATCTGTTTTACTTGTACTATGTTTGTTAAAAGATGTAAAAAAAAACATTTATAAAGAGCTAATGTCATAAACTGGATTTTTAAAAGGGGAATTAATAAGCTTGAACCAATTTAACAAGGAACAAGCAAATTGTTCAGGAAAAATAGAGCATTTTATTGAGCAGCTTCCTAAAGGTTGGAGAAGATTGTATTTTAGTTATATGTATTTCATTCATATTTCATTATGTATTTCATTAATTAACTCTATGACTGGTCAGTATTCTGATGTAATTTCCTTCATGCCACGCAGGTGACCGCCATTCATGTGCAACTCAAACGTCAAATGGAAGAAACTGGCAGATCTTTTATTAGCTGAATGCTGGTACCATAGTTAAGTCCAGGCCAGCGAGAAAACACCACAGAAAAAAAAACAGACTGGGGACATTTCTTCCCAGGAAATTCTGACAAACTACATAAATAAAGAACGCGTAAAGGTAAAGGCTCCGTGCAGACGATGAGGCAAGACAGTGTCACCAACCTGGATGAGGGCCTGTCTGAGTACTGGCTGGCCCGTGAGCTGGGTCGATCTGATGGTGGCTCTCTGTATTGGTAGTTGGGATCGCGGTACGCTGGGTTCTGCCCGTCGTATCTGCCGTACCAGGGATCCGCTCTGCCCCTGTAGGCGGGATCCTGCGAGAAAAGCATGAAACCCATAAATCAAGGGACTGCACAAGTCCCCAGCGGCTCGTACATGCTAGCCTCGCGTCAGATTGTTGTAGACCTTTCTCAAAACGCAGCAGGAAAAACTGCCTCAACACTTACTTGATAATAGGGCTGCACCCTCGGATCTCCGGGCGGAGGTGGATACTGGGCCGGAGGATACTGTCCCCTGCTTTCTGGGTATTCACCATAATTTCCATAGTAGCCGCCATGCATCTGCGCTGCTTCAGCAGGAGGAGGAGGAGGAGGAGGATGCACAAAGCTTTGATGGCTGCCTGCAGAGGAAGGTGGCCGAGGCGCCTCAGCTGGAGCTGGCTGGGAAACCCCCGGAGGTGCAGGCCCCTGCAGGACTTGGGGGTACGCTGCAGGAGCGGCAGGAACAGGAGCGCTCCCTGCGGCGGGCCCCTGCGCCGGAGCTGAATACTGAGCGAGAGAAGGCTGGGCTCCGCTCACAGGAAGAGGAGCTGCAACCTGAGGATCTGACGCTTTGGGAGACTCGTGCTGCGCGCCCGCTGCGGCCTGAGGCGGTGCCTGCGGCGCGGACGAGGAACCTGCCGTCTGGACAGGGACGCTGCCTACCTCCCTTACCCCCTGCTGAGCGTCTTTGGTGACCTGCAGGTAGAATCCGTTACTAGACTGCGAAGACTCGTGCAGAGATGACGGCTGGCCATAGGCATGGCTCTGGGCGTATGATTGGTGCATAGAAAAATCAAGCAGTTCATAGTTTAACGTCGAATTGTGATTAGAGACAGGAGCGGTCGCGAGAGAAGCGGGCTGCGAATCAACGGCAGAGTGGCTTTCTGCCCCCAATGATTGGCCCCTGGACAGAGGAGGGTGGACCGGCTGAGGGAGCGTTGGACTTGTGATTTCCGACGTCGCTCCAGCGGCTTTGTCCCGGGTCAGATTGAGCGGGCTCTGGCTGGGAGCTGGGGAACATAAAGCCGTGGACCCGAAAGAAAAGAGCGGGTTTGATTTTGAAGGCAGGGCTGCCGGCTGGGAGACGCTGGCCCCCGGCCCCTGCGCAAGAGACCTTTCGGGGGGAGGAACCTGTCCGTGATTAGCCTGAGCGGACGATTGAGGGGGAAGAGCGGGGGCAATCACGCTGTAATTGGACACAGGCGGGGCAATTAAAACGGGCTGATGAAGCGAGCCGGACACGAGCAGAGAGGCGTAGCCCAGGTTGCTTTGGGAGTCAGCCGGCTCGCCATCACTCACCTTCGGTGGGTTTTCTAGGTTCTCCGAGTGACAAGCGGTCTGGACTCTCTGCGAGGACTGCAGGTCCAGCGGACAGTCCTCCGGCGGCTGGATGACATCGGCACTGGGCTCTCTCAGCGGGGCCAACAATGCGGGGGCCGCGGGAGCGAGGAGGATGCTGGCACCCAGGCTGGCGGGGTCATTCTGAGCCCACAGAGTGGTGGCGGGACTCTCGGAGGGCTGGCTGGCGCCTAAAGCACGAGACGACGGTCGAGAATGAGGATGTACCGCCGGGTGCGTTTGATTTGGTAGTGCCTCTCCGGGAGCAGGCGCTGGAGCTTGCCCCGGCACGCAGATATTTTCCATGTTGTCCGGCGGCTGCTCCAAGTTGCCGGTCGTGGAGTCGGCGCCTCCTTCGGCGACCATTTTGGCCCTGTCAACTTCGACGGGACGCACTCCGACTCCATGCGAGCGCACAGGCTCGAACGAGCTGTTGGCGCTCGCTTGAAAGATACCGGTCGGTTTGGGAGGGCTAGGCGTGGGGTGCCACACGTGCTCCACTGAACCCTGCTGCGTGCCGGCGTCGCCCCCTGGAGACGTATCAATCTGCTCAAAGTAGCCTCTAGCCGCCGCCGCAGCAGCAGAGGAGTTGGGATTATCCCCGAGACGTGGGCTTTCCTGCTGGATAAAGGTGCCCTCGACTCCCTGGTACCGACGGGGGCCGGTCCCACTTCCATGGCTTAAGTTGCTGTAGTTCGACGACACGCTCGCAGACCTAATTGGTCGTGGAATTGAATCTGGAGTTTCGAGGTTGGGTCCTGCTTCAAACTGGTCTACCGGGTTGGGAGCTGCTGCAGCAGCCGCAGTGGCGGCGCTGCTGTTGGGTTCGTTGGGTAAAACTTCCTGGTTTGGAACACACTCCAAATTCTCCACATGGTCCAGGTCGTTATCCGGGGGCTTCTGGGTGTGTCCCTGCGGAGGATGACTGCTTTCGTTCATATAAGGAAGGTGCGAGTGATCCGGCACAGACGCTCCTTGGTAATCCACAGACGGCTCTGACTGCCCACTCTGGGCCGGCAGGTGGCTGTGGGGCTGAAACGATGCAGCGACGCCGTTCAGCGCCTTATTCCTCTCGTCGGCGAGCGTTTCCTCATTCTCCACATCGCCGCCTCTGAAGAACATGGAGACGGTACCGGACCCTGGAGCATACGCATCTGGGGCGGGGAGAGAACTGGGGCCGGGCTGGCTGGCGGGGCCACGGCCCACGCTGCCAGCGTGAGGAGATCCAGCAGAGTCTGCGGGGGGCTGAGGATGGCTTGACCCAGTTCCCATTTGGTGGTAGCCTGAATCCTGCGCGGGTTGGTTGAACCACCCGTCGTGGGGCGCAGAGCTCTGACTGAAATAACTCTGGGTCTGGAAATGGGAATTATGGTGCTGGGGTCCATTTGGGTCAGGCAGGAAAGAGCTAGCAGCTGCTGCGGGGTCCTGGAGAGGAACGGGAGCTTGGCTCTGGGGATGTCCAGGATGGGGTGCAGGGGCGGGGGCGTTGTGATGGGTTGACTGGCTGTGGGCGGGGTACATCTGGGCCTGCGGTGGCATGTTTGAGGGCCGCGCTGGTGGATCAATAGTTGGTTGGAAATAGTTCTGAACTGAGGGAGGGCGGCTGGAGTGATCAGGAGCCCACTGACCAGACGAAGACGTGAGAGGGAGGGGTTGGAAAGGCAGAGGCTGGCCAAGATGCTGTGCTTGAAAATCCTGGTTAAAAAGCGTGTTGCCAGGCGACGGCGCCGTGTGTGACGCCTCAGCGGACATGGCTGCTGCTGCTGCCGGACCTCTTGAGTTAAAATAGTCCTGTTCGCTATTAGCGGACGCGTATCTCGTGGGACTCGGAGATGGGAAAACACCAGGAGACGCTCTGCTGTGAGGGGTGAACAGATTCACCCCTGGCAAGGTGGGGGGCGGGGGACCAGCCGCGCCAGCTGGAACGTTTTCAAACAACTGCGGCTGCGAAGGGGGTCCCGAGCCAAGCTGAGAGTACATGGCGTTAGGTGGAGTTTGCATCTGTGGAGGGCTGCTGTTGGGTATCGTGGGAAGACCACCTGCAGCCATGGGCGGCTGAGCCCTTCCAAAAGCAAAAGGGTCTGTGATGGGCTGGGCAGGAGGGGGCATAGTAGCCGCCGCCGCCGCTGGATGCTTCTGAGGTCTCATCCTGCCTGGCATACCAGGCACAGAAGCCCCGGGCGGTCCAGCCCGAGGATTTGGCTGCATGGCGGCAGAGCAGGTCCAAGGACCAGGTCACCCTGGAAGATGTTACTGAAGAGACTGAAGTCAGGCGTAGCTGTAAGGAGAAAAGCAAAATGGGAGTGGTTAGTGAATGCTGCACGTGTGCCTTTTAAAAGGACTTCGCCACACCTTTATTTGTGTAAAAGGTACAACGTGGCAGCTTCTACATCTCAGTGTTTTAACACCTTATATGTCCCTTTAGCTTAGCTGCAAAATAACATGCCTGTTAAGCAAAAAAATGTATACTTAAAAATGCTGCTATGCATGAAAACTATTGTTTTGAAGGAAAGGGAGCCTTCACCTTATTTCCTTAATTGATAAAAAGTTGAAAAGACTCGTAGAAATAGTTACAAAGCAGACTAATAATATAAGCTATAGTATTGATTTTAAAAAAATCACCTAAGAAAAAATCTGTTAATTCTGCTTCAAGTATAAGTCAATGGCATCACAAGAGTCAAAACAATCAACGGGCATTAGCAAACGCAGCTTTTGACTGATTTAAAATAAAAACAATGGAACAAATGTCTGATGGGACGTCACAGTATATATGTTTTTAGATGAAATCTGAATCTAAACTGAGGATGATTGGTTTAATAGAAAAACCAAAAAGGTCTTGACTAATTAATGCACAGGGCTATTGTTGCAGTATTGTTTTTTTTTTATGTGACTCAATTGCATTTGAATTGAATTTGTAAACACCGGGTATACAAACCGAAAGCGGTCACTTTAACCTCCTGCTTTGCTGAAAAACAAAGTGCCCTCAGATTCCTAACGCTGTACGATCCCATCCATGAAGTCTAAAACTAAAATTTACGCACTTTAAACAACTTCAGCATTGCTCAAAGCCCCATTATTGTGACTGTCGGACAGAAGCTCCGCGTGAATTTGCCACGGATCGACCAGAGCCACGGCTCGGCCGGTCAGGAGGGCGACCCGAGATCTTTA
This sequence comes from Fundulus heteroclitus, assembly GCF_011125445.2. Taxonomy (NCBI): domain Eukaryota; kingdom Metazoa; phylum Chordata; class Actinopteri; order Cyprinodontiformes; family Fundulidae; genus Fundulus; species Fundulus heteroclitus. The sequence goes on from NC_046368.1 coordinate 21,436,915, forward strand.
AAGTCATCAGGTTACGCGTTTACCACGAACGACTCTGCAGGCTAGCGACAGCCATGTTGACATGCCCAAGTTCGAGCAAGTCCCCAAAAAAGTTAGCCGACAAACTTGCAGCTTTGTCGTCCATTTCTCGGACGAGCTGTTGCACAACCGAGGCCGGCTCTGTTCGGTCGGACGCGACACGAAAGTTACCATTAGGGCTTTAAGCTGCCTTAAAGGGGAAATGGTCCAGAGAAGGCTTAGGCTAACCGGGACGCTAACTGTAAACTAACACCGTAAAAGCAGCTAATATCGCGCCGAACCCAGCTAGAAGTTGGACGCGAAGTTTCGTCAGGGCGAACCCGTCCGTAACAGGAAGACAATCGGCTACGAGCCCCCTGGACGATCTCTGAGGAGGGGGTGATTTAACAGGTTCACTGCCCGGTCAGCTAGCTTTAGCATCCCCGCTTAGTTAGCACCGCTAGCTAGCTAGCCTGTGCTAACCGTAGGCTAACAGTGCAACTCCTCCTCGGGACGCCCGCGTTATAAAACCTTGATATTGCAGCTTTGTCAGCCGTGTGTACGTGTGTGGCTAACCTCACGCAGTGTCAAATAAAAACACACACAGATCAAAATCCATCCTTACAAGTATGCAGGACTGTGAGTGTCACACAACGCCACCATCTTCCATGAACACATTCTACTAGGCTACGTGTACAAGCTCCGTCACGGCCCAAACAACAGCGACGTCCGGGCGGGGCGGGGCTTGTCAGACTCCTGTGTGGGCAACACATAAAAAAAAATAATAATAAAAAAAACATAAAAAACATAAAAGTGTTACCCATATAGGCTGCAAATTAATCACACAAGGTGATATTTATGACATGCCTTACGGCAGATTCACGTTTTTTCAGAGACGTCTATGATTTCAGTACAGTCGTGGTGTATTAAGAGTTAAAGCCTATAAGATAATGAGGAAGAAGAGACTGCTAACTGGACATTTGTCAAGCAGAGAGTCTGTGACGCACACACACACACAGAAGCAAGGTAAAGCCACACAATAAACAGACTATTCGAGTGGTGTTCAAGTGTATTACTGGAAAGTTGAGTGGAGGGAAGAAGTGTGGTAGAAAAAGGATGCACAAGCAACTGAGATTTAGAAGTTTGTGAACCGTAGCCGGAGTCAGAGCTTAGGGGTCAACACACACATAACCAAGACATGGGCTACACCGGTCATGTTCCTTGTGCTGAACCTATCCTGAAATAGCAAGAATGTCAAACGTGTCTTGCTGAGGCAAAGGAGAAACCTGCTTCTAAGTCATCTTTTCAGGCGAAGGTAAGTTTTGCATTTCATTTTGAAGTCGAAGGCTTAGTGTCTTGAGGAGGAGTGCAGATATACAGCCAGATGTCCAGTGTGAAGTTTCTCCACAGTCAACGGGGATTTTGGGAGCCGTGTCATGAACCATGTTGGTCCACTGTGTTTTTTCTAGACCGCAATTGGTGCAGCCATCTACCATGAAAATTTGGAGCACTTCATCCTTCCCTCTGCTGACAGGCTTAATAGAGATTCGTTTGTGCCTTGGCAGCCTCCCCCGCGGTGAAAAGTGCCAATACCTGCTTTAATGACTGGTATCATTGTTCCTGACTGATAAACAGACTCACCTGACCTAAACCCCAGAGTGAATCTATGAGGAATAGGAAGATTATGGACACAGTTTATGGACACATTTTATGCAGACAAGCTAAAGACCACCATTTAGAACCTTGGATCCTGGATACCTCAGCATTACAACACTCAGATCATATATATATATATATATATATATATATATATATATATATATATATATATATATATATATATATATATATATATATATATATATATATATATATATATATATGCTAAGTCATCAAGAAAAATTAGTAACATATATCACTCTATCGATAATATTTTTTCTATAATTTAATTTTACCTTTTTGAATTGAATTACTAAATTAAATCAACTTTTAAATTACATTCTATATTAGTCTGGTGACCTAGAATGCACGTACGTTCCACCACAATGGAAGCGTGACGTTGTTGTAGACATCCCGTTTGTCCACTAGAGGGCGTAAAAGGGCCGTGTAAGAAACCTGAACAACCCTGAAACTTAAGGCAATAGGCCTATTTACTTTTCTTTTGTATAAGTTATAACCGGTAGACCGGTTGTAAATTACAAGTAATATATATTATGCAATTCACAAAAAAATAAAACGATTAAAAACATCACTGAAGGATTGGAAAGCAAGAGAATTTAAATAATTTTGAGATGAGATTTAAACACTTTGGTAGCTGGAATGCAAAGCCTTGATCTCCTTTGTGTGCCATATTAATTCACGGCAATGTGAATTGTTAGATCACATTGATTTATAGGAACTGGATTGTCTGAAATAAAATATTCATTCATTCATTCATTCAGTCATTTATTCATTCATTCATTCATTCATTCAACAATCACAGGAAGTCAGACAGATACATTGGAGTTTGCTCATTAGGGTCTTGGTCAACCATGAAACAAGCTGGGAGCCAATAAAGAGAAAAAAGTTTAGAGGATGTTTGAAGATTATCAACAGAACAAAAAATGTGGCTAAAAGTAGGCAAATGACATCAATAGAGTCAAAGATGAAGAATGTGATAGTGCCTCTATAGTGATAGAGAAAGAAAGCAAAGAAAAAAATCTAATTATAGGAAATAGTGTTATTTAAAAGTACTCAAATCCTTTAGATTGATGAATATACCAAATTACATAATTTGCGACTGCGGCTCAATGGGTAAAGTCTTGCAATCGGAAAGTTGTGGGTTCCATTCCAGCTTCCCCTTGTCACACATTGACATGCCCCTGGACAAGGCACTTAATCCCAAATTGCATATCTATCTGCGTATTGGTGCATGAATGTGTGTGTGTTACTGAGTGTGATTGGGTGAATAGGGCTGTCGTACAAATTGCTTTGAGTGGTCAGTATCACTGGAAAAATGCTATAGAGGTTCAGTCCATTTACCATAATTCTGGTCCACATTTGTGCAATGTTTTATAAATGAAACATGTCTATTGTAAAAATTTAATCCTCAAAAAAGCAAGCAACACCTCTATCTGTTCTACAGGGTTTCTGAAATTCTCGGTATATAAATTTAACCACAAGTCTTCAAAACCACGCACAGGTGATTTCACAACATCATTTATTAAACATAGGGAAAGCTAATATACATTTACATTACATTTATAAAATAAAAACTAAATTACACATGATACATAAAAAAATCTAATAACCCTAGAATCCTACTTAATATGGACATTGTTTTGATATTAATCAAAAAGTTGTTATATTAATACAATTGTTGATCTTCCACTGATAAGTATTAAAGTTAGTGCAACCACCAGATCATCAGAGCGATGTGCCGTTAAATGGCATACTGAAACTCTAAAAGTCTGTGTGTGTAAACCTTCAGTTTCTAAGAAACTGGAACATGGAGCAAGCAAAATGAATGAGCCAGATCCAATGTTGTCAGTGCAGAACTCAAACCCTCATGGCACAAACACAACTTTGTCTTGTTCACACAACTACTTTCGCTCAGACTTGTTAACCGAAACCTCCCCTCCCACCTGACTGGGTCGGGGAGACTGTAAGCCATGGGGCAGGTTGGGACAGACCTGCCCGTTTACATCTGAACCCCTCTGGCTTGTCCAAATGGTGCTAGAAGAGAGCGTTGAGTAATCAGGAGCTCCACTAGTGTGCCATTTCTGCTGAAACAGTAAAACCTTGTTAAAATAAAGCAGACTGATTTAAAAAATACTGATTCTTGATTCTTACTGTCTAGATGAGACTGCAATATTGAAGATAAATAATTAATGGGAAAAAAAATCTAAGTATGAATCATCATGTTTAGAATTGTGCCATATTACTGAATAAGGTCAGTTAAATTTTACTTTATTGTCCCTTCAATTAGAAATAATCTGAATAACCTTTAAGTGCCCGTGATTGTGTGCCCAATCTAGGAATTTGACTCTGGTTACAGTGATTGCGTGGTACGGACATCAGGTATAAACAGCAGCATGTGCATTAGCACTCCTGCCCTGCAGCAAGGTTGAGTGCCAACCTGGGCTCTTTCTGCAAGCAATTTGCAGAAAGAGTTATCTTTGGGTACTTCAGTTTCGTCCAAGAGTCCAAACAGAGGATTGTTAGAAAGGTAGTCAATGGGTATGAATACTTTTGCAAGCCACAGACTGAATACAATAGCATATTTTCAAAACACTACTGGATTTTTATTTTCCATTCACGAGCAAGCGCAAAAGACCCTGCAAATTTCAAAATGCAATAGCAGCGGAAAATGCTCCGCATGCAATTGATCATGCACAAACATAATCGATGAGATATAAACGAACACCCTGCTCAAAACCATATTTTATTATGCACCGAGAGCTCATGCTGCGCCAAATCTGCAAAGTCTGACCACATAACTCAGGATACAGTGCTGAGTTGCCCATTAGGTTTCACATTACAGCATGTTCTCACTCTGCTTCTCATACACAGCCACCACAGTAAGCAGCATGCGCAGCGCCACTAAAAGCTGCACACCACAACAACCTTGTTTCTCATTTCATGTTTCGTCTTCCCTTTGCTCAACAGCGAACGCGCCACCGACGGCTTCGTTTAGTTTTTCAATCCGATTCCGTTGGTTTTTGTAGCGCCAACTCACACCTCGTGTCATCGCAAGGCACTTTACAGAGTCAGTTCTATCAAATCATGCAGACCGATTGGTTAAACACTTGTCTTTCTAAGGAAACACTGCAGATTGCATCAAGTCATTCACCTCCTGGATGAGCATGGTATAACAGTGGACAGTTGCTGGCATTGTGCCACTGACTTTGCAGCAATCCCTCATAACGAGCATGAATGTACATCACAGGAATAGCTAAAACCCTCAGAAAGTGCTAATTCCTATACAAATGTTGATGGAAATTCAAATGTTAACATTTTGCATGACTACTATTAGGATGGAAACTTATGGAACTATTATCAGCCTTGTGTTATATTTAAAAGGACCATTTGGGTGTTGTTTGAAGACCTCTTCTCTTTATTGCCACAAGCTGAGCAGCATCATATGCAGCCTGCGGGTGCACAGTGATAGTGACAGTTTTTGTCCCCTCAGACTACCCCATCATTAAGGCCATTCCTGCAAGGAAGCACGGCGCCTGGTTATTGTTTGGTTAACCACTCTCTAAACTCCTGAGATGAGCCCAAGCCACGTGGTTTGCTAATGGCACAGAGTCTTGAGATAATGGCACAATAGATAGAGTTTATCCTTGCAGAGGCCCGCATGTTTGTTTTGTGAGATCTCCTGCTTGGCAGGTGTGTGATGGCTGTGATAGAAACCAAGAGGATAAAATAGTTTTGAATAGTCAAAAAAGAGATATATACAAATATGCTGCTCGGTAGACAACGTGAAGTCTGGACCAGGTTCCATCTGAAACGGCTCCAACTTAGGATAACGATTTAAATAAACACAGACATGCATTCTCACAAGTTGTAAGTAATGGGGTGATAGAAAGATTGCTTAGACAGCAGTGGGCCTGGTTTCACAACACAGGATGTGAAGATTGGGATCATAGCGGAAGATTTACTATCAGGCAGTATCTCACATGCCCTCATAATAAACCGTGACGAGCAGCTTAAGAGACCCATGGCGTTGCTTTTAAACTCTCTTTGTTTGCATGCTACCCAAACATTGGCAACCCTTGTAAATATTGTGAAAAGCCTTAAAATAATTACATCATTTATGACAGTCGCCTCAATATTTACCATATATCCCACCCAGTTTATTATGTGGGGTAAAATTCTTTATAAAAATACTTATTTTTAACCCTAATCTAAATGCACCATTGATACAATTATCAAGACTCTATAATCCAGTTGAATACTTTATACTTCATTCTTTCAGGCGGTCAGAATATCTTGCAACTTTTAATTGTGAATCCAGGACTTCCCGTTTCCCTCAGGTGTATAAAACAGGATGTGATACAACCGCCCATTTCTTACCCACTCTTCGAAATAGGAAATTCAATTCAATTTAGTTTCAGTTCTGTTTATTTTTGTGGTGCTGATTCACAACGAATGTCGTCTCAAGGCATTTTGCAAAAGAAAAAAAGGAAATTCTCTCCAATCGTACAGATAGATTGCAAGTCAGTTACATACATTCCAAATTGATCAAGGTTGTCAAAGAAACTAAGACATGAAAACGTGCAATTCAAGTAAGTTATATGTGCTGATTTCCCTATGACAGTAAATGGTTACAGTTGCTCATATGTATAGCGTACCTACTCTCTGCCTGTCCCAATCCAAGAGGTAAATATGAATAAGCAGAATTTGATTTAAGAGTCAAAAGTGATTTTTTTATGCAAAATTTTATTTTTTTCCACCAAATATCACCTGCCATTGCTACATTAATTGATCTAGTTAACCTAGATCAAAAGCCAGCTTTTAACTCTTTGGAGTGCAGATACTTACAGTGCCGCTTGTTCTGATTAGTTTAAAACTACAAAGGCAGCCCAAACAGCAATGTCTCTTAATGTGGCATTATCAAAAACACTATATTTACTTGTAAACTGTTACTAAAAAAGTGGAAACTATGACAAGATGGGAATGCTTTCAAGAAAGAAAGCCTCAAGACCCACAGTTCTGATGTTTGCATATTTGCATACGCGCTTTATTACAGTGCCAGCATACATGTCACAGCTTGAGGTAGATTCTTCCATCATACAAGCTTAAGAAAAAAAACTTCTTGATTTCCTTTAGCTAAACAAAACAAACATTAATATTAAAAACCCAAATATTTCGGCATATTTAGTGGCATATTCCGCAAGCATTATTAGTGTTAAAATGAGGTTCTCTAACTGTAGTGCAAGTACCAGTGGTGGTATGTAGGCTGCCTTAGATGTTACTTTGTGTTGAGAAAGTTTGGTATCAATCAGCTTTGAGGTTAATGAGATCAGACCAGGTGTAGAGCTCACTGTCAAATAGAAGCCACTAGTGCCAAAAAACATAAAATCAGATATACTGTGATGTAGAGCTATAATTGGACTAGATATGACTTGTTGGATTAAAGAAACCACAGGGACAACTGAACAACCATCTGTATTGTCTCAGTAATACTATCCTCTCAATCGCCAGACACTCCATTTAGATCTGCAGAAATGATCAACTTTACAAGAGCAAATCCCTGGATCTTTAGAGTTCTTTTCCACTTTAAAGATCATTGCAAGACAATTCAAAATATCAATAAACAAGTTTTCCAGAACATTTTCAGACCTCTTAAGAGCTGTAAATCTTTTGAAAATCTGATTTTCTAAAATGTAATTTATCAGAGCCTTTTTATGAGTTTATAAATAAGATTTGGATTTGTTTTTTGAATGGGAAACATTTTTGTTAACTTAAGGTTTTCACATAGCCTATGTTGAAATGAGTTTCTTTCATTCACATAGCCTATGTTGAAATGAGTTTCTTTCATTGTAAGTAGGATGACTTTGTTTTGATGTTGTTTTTTGCACTGTATATACCTAGTTGCACATGTTTAAAAAATAATTATTTTCACAATAAAAAAAGGAAAAAACTAATAAAACACATTGGACTTTTCCTCATCAGAAGACAAATGCCACGGAGGAAGATCTGAGAACCCATAGTAGCAAGAAGTGATGTAGGCAACATATGTCTGAACTTTTTGTTCCACAGACCAAATGCGTGAAGTTGAGAGTACAAAAAAAGTTTTTTAGAACCAAACAATATGATTTTTGTAGAAAACTGATCTATAAATCATTGTAGATAAGATGTAACATATGATATATGTGTTGTACAGTTAAAAGAAACGTATGTGGTTTTCCAACATAAAAATGTATTAATTATTTTTTTTGTCTTAAATAGTCGTTTTATTTCACCATGTAACCTTTAGCCACTAGGGGCGCTAGACCTGTAACGTTCAGGTTTAGCGCCTCTGAAAGTGCAAAATTAAACAGTCTCTCTCAGTATATTGGAATCTGATAGCAGACCATTTTGGACAAGCAGATTGAGAAGTCATGAAGTTACTTGGAAAGTACTTCAACTGTAATATGAAATTACCTTCCACTGCACTTTAATTTAAATAGCTTCTGTCCAAACTTTATTTATACATTTTATAGTAATAGCTACCTGTATATCATGCTCACAATTCTGCCTATAGTAATAGCCATCTGTACATATATTCATAGTACATGCAAACTCTGTTATAATAACAATCATCTGTATATTATGCTATTGTACATATCTGTAAAACTCTATTTCATAGTAATATCCACCTGTATATTATATTCGGTGCATATCCAGCTGTAAATTTAGTTCACAATACTAGTTATTATCTATATATTATACTCATAGGACAAATCTATCAGTAAAACTCTGTTTATAATAGTATCCATTTCTATATTTATTCAGCAAAAACCCATGTCCTGTACATATGGACTTGCTGCTATTGCACTTCTGGTTAGACCTAAGCTGCATTTCGTTGCCTTGTACCTGTACCTGTGTAATGACACTAAAGTTTAATCTAATCTAATCTAAAAACAAGCCACATTCACCACTCTAGGTTAAATCCTACATCAGAGAACCAAAAATATGTCTGATCAGTTAAGAGTCATTTTCATTTTGTTTTGTGGGTCATGTGGGCTTACATGACACTGAGCATCCATATGTGCCACGCTGTATATTGACATGAAAACTACTTGATCAAAACTCACACGGTGCTGCTTTATTTAACCGGTCTTAATGAACGTTTGTACCCAAGTCTCCTTTTGACTAAAAGTTATGGTTGATAAAAGACAAATACTTTGTGTTGTACCTAGCACATTTCATTTTAAGAAGCCTTAATTTGTCAGCGAAAAACTCACTCTAAAAACGTTTAAATCAAAACACCTGTGCTGGCAGGCCAATTTTGTACCCTTCTTGAGAGTTGCAGTCAAGGTCTGCACCACATCATTTCAGGGGCTACTAATGGCCCACGTTTTTGGCAAATATACTGTGTTTGAATTTTCCTCTTGATTTGTAATTTGGGTCTGGGAAGAACTTCAAACCAAATTCAGTTCCAATTTCAAAAGGCTTTCAGATCAATGGACAGTCTTCCTACCATGACCAATACAAGTTAAGGACAATTTTCTACATTTTGCATGATCAAAACTGTATCAACATGTTCATTAAAGCACTTTGTATAGTACGGTGAGTATGACTGATTTTATACAAATTGCCAGAAATGAAGGTGCTTTTAACTGCAACTATAAGGCAGATTGGATTTTAAGGTCATGCATGGTCAGTGAGCAATCTGCCTACCTTGAATTTGAATTCACAGGCCATTTCTATAAAGTTTCTGTAATTGTTTTTTTCTAAACATAAAACAAGCTGAAAAGTCCAACTCTGGGTGTGCTATTGCATCTGGTGGTTGTATTTATCAATGTGGTATTTGTTATAAATTGAGAACCACTGGTTTGAAGTGGGTGAGAAGGATTAATGCAGCAGCAAAAACATTTTAGTGTAGGCCACCTTGAAAACACCAGCAGATGGGGACATTTTTGCTCTAGTTGCTGAGCATGTAGGCGAAGAAGGCAGAATCCTCAAGAACAAAGTTGGAAAATTCATAGAGAATAAAAAAAAAACGGGTTGATTTTGGCCAAACCAGATTTAAAATTTTCAGAGAATAAAATCTGACTCTGCAGAAACTGTATCTGAAATGACCTCTATGTGTGCATTTTTGACTGACCGCTGTTGAGTAAAAAAAGAAATGACAGCTTGTGGAGCACTTATTTGATTACAGTAACGGTCCTGTATCAAGTTTAACAAGCAGCCAAGAGCAGATGTAATTTTCGCAGCTCACAATTTGGGATAATCTTGTTTTAGTGCTCATTAAAGGGAGAGTGATTTCAAAGAAACAATTGCAGGGCAGAGCGATGTTTTTACAAGTGGAAGACGGATTGTTTTACAAGCAACAGAGGGAGAGTCTGAAGGTGGGACAGAGCAGAGCAGTGCAGACGTCACATCTGTTCCTGACAATCCCTAGAGGGTTTGGGAGCATGGGAACCTGCACCAGCTCCAAAGGTTGTAACAAGCTTTAAAATGAATCTCTTCATTTGTCAGTTTAAAAAGTAAATAAACCTAGATTGGTGTCTGACTGTAGGAGTGGAAAAAACTAACCCCGATAGATTTACTGAGGAGCTAGCTATGACATAAAAGAAATGCAACGTGGTAATTCTGGATATGACAGGGAGAATAAAAGCATCTCTCATCGGTATTTCATGCATGTGCTGTGGTCAGTGTCTGTCACACATTCGGTAGAAATATCTTCCCAATCTGGGCTTCCTGTCTGTGGCTTGTGGCCTACACCGTGCTCAGTTTGCATAAAAAGGTTTTGAGTTTCCCTTACTGCCATGTCCTGCACCGGCACCCCCCCAGAATGTTGACCACCACACTTAATAATAATCCATTTCGCAGGGGTCAATTCCCCTTTCTCCACGGCGTCAGCTGGGTCGCTCCATTTACCCTCTTCTCCCCTTCCTCAACCAGGCACCCCCGTTGGCATGTGTGCGGCCCAGCGTTGTTTACTGGACGGATAATTTAGCGGGGGTTAGCGTTTCACCGCTGCAGCTGTTGGCACCATGTGCCTGCCTCTCGAGCGGCTGGCCGACGGCACGCACGCCACCGCTTCACACACCCTCTGGCATCCCCCAGAGGACGCTGCCCTCTCTCCTGCTTGGCCTTGGTTGAAACCAGTAGCCTTGACCGGGTATCAAATGCCAGTTTAATGGGGAGACCCGGTTTTAGCTTAAATTGATTGCTCCCTGTTGGTACTCAAAGTTTACAGATGAAGTATCATAAACTTGGAATTGTAAAATCTATAAACAGCCTTTAAACATACTGTATCGGGCGTGTACAGACTACGGTGTGTCCAAAAGCTGGTGTTATGTTTTCATTGGGAGGATTAAGGCCTCCTGTGTTACTGATTTGCCAGGACAACTGTGATCATCGAAATCATATTGTATCAGCTTCTGTTTCTTATTTTCCCTTACAATAGAATGATATTATCTATAGAAATACATTATCTCCTACAAGTACAGACAAGCTCAATGTGACATTCAATCTCTCTGGCTCCAGGTCAATTTGTTCCTTTGCCAATTTTATAATTCTATTTTTGTCCCTACCTACATCCGTTGCATATATATTTACCATTGGACATGTTCATGTTTTAGAAGTTAGATGAGAAACATGTTTCTATCAACAATAATTAAAATGCTAAAATCCAATGCATGAATTGATTTGATCAATCTGAAATAACTCAGAGGGACCTCCCATTGGTAGGAATTAAAAAGCATGTTAATTCCATTTTTTGCACAAAATCACTCTCAGACAATGAGATTTCACCTCCTCAGTTTGACCTATTTGAGTTCCTTTCAGAGTAAGCTGTTTTTAGGGATCTGTCAATTTGATGCAAATAACTTATGGCTGGCCCTTCCCTCCAAACACAATGTTTAGACTCATACTTTACACACCAGAAAATAAACTGATGAACAATTGTGCAACAGTACATCTTTGACCCTGTGTCATACGCAGAAGCTGAAGAATTCGAGCCTCCTGCAAAACCAGCAAAGAGTTTAACAACAATATCTGAATGGTAAGTAGCCTCTTCCTACAGGGCTACCTTAGAGAGAGTTGAAAGTTGAAAGCCACGTTTCAGCTGCCTTTAAACATCTGTTTGTGTTATGTTTTTATAAAGTGTTTTTTTTTTTTGTGTGTAAGATACTTCTAGGAGGTATTTTGGTTGTTTTAGGTCAGAAGAATCTGAGAAAAAGTAAGATGCTAATAGCGCTAGCACCCTATGGGATTTTCAATATAAATTAGTATCATGCTATCTATGTCGTATCAGCTGTAGTTAAGTATATGGGAATTATATGCTTTTTGTTGGTATGTATTAATGCCAATGTTAAGTTGTGTGTGGGATTTATTCCAATAATAATTAGAACTTCAGTGTAGGATGTGAAATAAAAGTCATGTGTTGCCATGTGTCATGTTACAGTTTTACTACACTTATTTTGCTAGGTGAGGGGTAATGCTCACCGATTAAGACATAATAATTGTAGGGCTTGATAAAAATCCACAAAAATCATGTTGGCAACGAATTTCATCAAAGATTTGTTGTGTAGAGTGATTTATGCGTCACTCGCCATGTCATGGAGCTGCTTATCTCACCTGCAGAGCGTCGTCAGGGCTGACTGGCAGCAGCGCAAGTTGAACGAAGCGAAGCAGAGGAAATGCGGCATTTTCAAATTCTACTTTTTTGTAGTAAATTCTGCAAATGACGACACAGAGAACATGGCTAGAACTAAGTCCTCGAAAGATAGGAGCACATTGCGCTTCACAAAACAAAAAAATAAGTAACATGCGAGATTTGACATGGCACGAGACATGGGACCTGAAATGACATGCCGTCACTGATGAGGGTGAAGAGAGCTCAACGGCATTGGAGCTAAAATAGTGACAGCTTGCAGTGATATAAAAGAGATTTGGCATTGTAAAATCAAACATTAAAAAATTAAACATTGAAAAATCACTTGCAACGGCATCGAACAAGAGATTTGGCATTGAAAAATTGGACATTGAAAAGCCAAACATTGAAAAATCAAACATTGAAAAATCAAACATTGAAAAGTCAAACATTGTTAGAAAGTAAAAACTTATGGTATTCTCATTTTATGCTGCAGATACTTTCAGTGTCACTGCAGAGTTCCTTTAGCTACAATGTCACTACAAGCTGGCAGTTTTGCCGTCGGGAGCGGGGCTAAATCGAAGGCCTCTTCACGGGCCTTCGATTTTTTCTGTTACTCCTCGTCAACTACCTGCTGTCACTGGTTTAGCTCCATGTCACTACAATCATTAGCTGTATAAGCTAATATTAATGAAAATAATGCCCTTTCTTGTGGTTGAGCAGCGGTGCTTGAACTGGAGCTTTCCATAAGTTCACTGATGATACAAATATTTCAAAAATAATGAATAGAAAAAATATCTTTGCATAAAATGGGAGCAATTCAACTATCATTTAAACTCATAATCAATGAAAAAGCTTCACTTCAAAGAAAAATCAATAGTTTAGCTATGTTGGTTTAATTATGGGTACAAAATGTAAGATATAAAGTGACTAAATTGGGGTGAATTGACCCAGAGCCAATAAAAGCACAAGTTGACGTCACAACAACAGAAATTCTGGTGTTTTGATATTTTGTGGCAGGAGTTCTCATGATTTCAAAATACAATATTGTGCTATATGCATTATGTAAAAGAATGTTTAGCGCTGAAGTACAGTAAACAATTTAGTCAAAAGACCTAATATTATTTGGGAATAAGATAAAGCCCCTTTTACTAAAAGAAGGCAACATTAATTAAGAGAACAAGTCGTACCATAAGACATGAATTTACAAGGAATGGTACTTATCTCTCTGTCATTTAGTAACCAGTCAGATGTAGCAATCCAATAAGCTACGTAGTTAGTCAGAAAGAAATTTCATACTGACTATGCCCTTTCAGCTTTAATTCAAGGTGACGTGCAAAAGAGGCACCCTTGCCTATAAAAAATAAACACAGCACACTCAAAGAATCATCTTATACCGTATATAAACCTCTCATGTGGAGAATCCTAACCTATCAGTGCAGTCGGGCCATCATCTACCCCGTCATCTCTGCATATCTGCGCCTGGCAGATGGCCGGGTTTTTGGACAGACAGGAGAGATGGTGAATGTTGGTAATCTCTTCACACCCTGCTTTAAAGTCCGGGGAGTCTCTGAGAGCGGTGTAGAGAAGCAAGGTCATGGTGACAGTTGTTCGACCTACATCCATACCATTTGGATGGAAAGTGACACCGCAGACAGCTGAGGCTGCTTCTGACACTCTCAGGGTTAAATTGGAACGTCTTAACATTCACTTTGCAAAGACGGATTTGTAATGAACGTGGACCTGCTGGGGGGTAAGTGGAAATCCCGGCATCTGAGACCGCTTACGTCTCCCCCGTTTTGCTCACACACACACACACACACACACGCACGCTGACAACTATCTTAAGGCCACGGAACAAATTCCTGAGGTTGTCCCGTAACCACAGTCATGCAGTGGCCATAACTCTTTCAATCATAATCACAGAGGCATGCCCTGTCACTTTCCTGCGTGGATCCTACCCTGCCCACACGCCCCCCTGGGCATGGATCATAATTAGGCCCCCATGGTAAATATCTCCGTCTTTCACTACAGCCAGATGGTGTGTGAGGTGTAGTCCAAAAAAAAAGGGAACAGGTCACCTACAAATGGTTTTACACAATATAATTGTCACACTAACCACAGGGAGCATCATGCTAATTTGAAATCATTTGTCAAATTCAGCATACATTGAGACTGCAATGGCTGTTTGGGTCAGGTAAATGTTACCCGTGTGTTTCCAAGAGTTTGAATGGTTTTTCTTCAGTTACTCCCCCTTCCTTTCAGACTCTAAAACATGCATACTAGGTTAGTGGTTGTTTGCTGGCCCTGATAGGCATAATTAAGCAAGTAAATAAAAAAAGAGAGAGATGTTTTTTAAACAAACAAACAATATTATTGGCGGTCCGGTCTGGATATCTTTTTATTATTGTCTTGTTTTGCTTTTTTTTTTTTTTTTTTTTTTTTAGCAGTATTTAGGTAACCTGACAACAGCCAGCTGCATGTATCGCTCCGCCTAGCTCCACTCACATACATCTGGGACACGGCTCATTGAAAGTGATTTCCCCAACCAAATTTTTGGTCTGGCCAATCAGGACGCAGGGCGGGTGTTTCATGGATGTGACGTAGCGGAGAAGCCACCGTGAGATTCCAACAACAATGGCGGCTCGCATCGAGGAAGCAAGCGTTAGCATTGATGCTGCTATTTCCTCCGTGTTGTCCAATCTATCTGATATTGTTTCATTAAAAGAACATCAGAGAACGGCTCTGAAGGCTTTTGTTGGTGGAAACCATGTTTTCGCCCTTCTCCCGACCGGATTTGGCAAGTTTTGTTTTCCGGGGCGCGTCCGCGCCCCGGACCGGTTAGCGGTTACCGCGAACCATATAGGGAGGCCTTTAGTCCTCGATGCGGTCGGCCCGGGATCGACTCCGACCCGCGGCGCTTTGCCGCCTGTCTTCCCCCCTCTTCTTAGCTTCGGTGTGACCACTACAGTGTTTCCCGCAGGAATTTGCTTATGCAAGGCGGCCGCCTCGCGGAGCGGGGGGGTGGGGGGGGGTGGACGACACGTTTTCCGCGGCCCCCTCGCCAAGATAGCGCTGCGGGAAACCCTGCACTACAGCCGCAAACACATAAAAAAAAAAAAAAAAGTTTATTTTTTTCCTGCGTCGCTCTCATCAGCGTCACGGGTTAGCTTCGGTGTGACTGGTTGAAATAGCACGTCGATAAAGATGACAGACAAGTGGCTTATCCAATCATATGCAAGGAGTTTTGATAAGGCCCAGCCTTCAGTAAAGGCAATCCCTATGGAGAGGTCCCAGATGTATGTGAGTGGAGCTAGGCGGAGCGATACATGCAGCTGGCTGTTGTCAGGTTAGTATTCAGGGGCTTCAGTAATATTTTTCATAGGTGGGTGCAGTTCTCTGACTGTTACCGAAGCACATAAAAACTTTAGATGGACATTTTTCTTTTAATAAAATCCAATGACAGAGCGTGAGAGATGGAGAGTTAAGTGACAACTTGATAAATAGCAATAACTGTGTTGCAATGATGTGAATAAATATGAAAACGGTTCTAACCTTCAACAGCAACATGTACATTGTGGCTTAATAGTGCATACATTAAATCACTTATTGTATATCCTGTGATTGTATTGCTCTGACGGTAGCTATATCTAAGTTTGTGTAAGACTGAGAGTCTGCTTTATCAAAATCTTGATGGCGCGTTGTGTTGTCTTTCCCACTTTAAAGAGTAGGGTGACTGTAGCGCGGTGGATGGACTGATTGTCTCGTCATCAGAACGTTGTGGGCCCAATTCCAGCCTCTTCATTTGTTTTTGTACATGCTGAACACAAAACACTTAACCCCAGTTGCAAACTAATCCCAGTATCGTTGTATAAATGGGACCGGGGGAATTTTGGTAACCACAATTTCATATTAAAAGTCGTTTTAAAGTGACTTTTTGTTTTACCTCAAACTTACCAAACAAACTTAGCTTAAAGGTGTAATTTTTCTAGATTTTTGAATGGTATACAATGCTACTTCAAAAGATCATCTTATTTAAAGGCTTTATGCACACGTTTACTAGGGATGAGAGTAAGTGTAGATTGTACCGTAACCGCTGTAAAGACCAGAGGCAAGTTTAAGCTTGATTTGTTTCCTGCATATTAGAGGACTTTGGTTAGATCTTGCTGGCTGTGCTAGCTTTGTCTTTCTGATTATTCATGCATTGATGACATTCCGTATGCCTTCAAAGGTAATCTTATAAGAAAAACATAAGATTAGAGGTGCCTGCAGCTCCATGTGTGAGTGTCCACAACTTAGTATAATTGGTCCCTTCATAGCCTCTGTCCTCCTTTGATAATCTTTCTACCTTACTCCTCCCCATTTAAAAGGTGAGATCCGATGAGTTTCACTTTTTCTCACGTGACCTCTTATTTACATTCCACAGTCCTAAAGCTCTTAATTCCAACTCTAGCACTCCATCTCATCGGTAAACTTACCCACTGAACAAATATCTGATTGAAACTGGGCTTGCGAGTCATCCAGGTCTCTACAGCAGATCTCAGTTATTGATTGCTGGCTGGGAAAATGAGTTTTGGGGGGGATGTCTTTTGATCATTAACACTTGGCTCTCACAAGATGCGCTGTGACGTGCGGGTCACAGAGAGACGTTTGGCGTACAATTGGGAAATAGATATGAAAGGCTGGATATGCAGACAGATGAGTATAAATAGGAGATGCTCTGCCTTTTTGTGGGAACCCCTGAGCAGAGTTTAGACTTCAGGTCTCAGTCTGAACACAGCTATTAGGCTTTGGATCAGTGGGCCTGTAAAGACAAACCGCCTGGCCCGCAGCACTGCTACAGGCTTCTGTCAAGGCAACATCCCTTATTAACAGTTATGAATATGTGCTTAGAGGAACAGTAAAATCTAATTCATACTTAGCGTAGGGATTTGCTTATACAGGTGATTTCTTTACTTAGGCTTACGTGTGTTGGCTCAGGGCGAAGACCTGTTCTGGTTTAAGGCCTGAGGCTGGTGTGGATTCTTTCCCACTGCAGAAGAAATAGTTTTTTTAATCCTTAAAGCTTGATTTTGTTAATGGTTTAACTGATTTTAAGTGATGGTTAAGCCATCTTGTTGTCATTTTGGTCACTGGGCTGTGAAAGTGCCCATTTCCTGCACTGTTCTCACTTTGGGTCGTAAAGGCGGGGGAAGGACCTCACCAAAAAAAACACTTCTGTATGCATTTCTTATCCACATGCAGCCACCGTGCCGGCACCTTCCTGCCACCCATTTCCTTCAGGAGTCGTCGATATAGTATCTTGCTAAAGTGGGAACTTTTACCTCATTATATCACGCTTCAGCTGTAAACATTAGCATATTTCATTGTGGTTTCAAGCAATGCACAATTGGGAAGTGGAGAAAAAAGCTTTTTTACTAGTATAAATCGGGAAAAAAAAAAACATTTGTATTCTGTTTCACTGAGGAATGCAATCAAAGTTAAAGTTTTTCAAGTGATAACTCCTTAAAAACATGGCAGTGATGGATGTAAACAGTTACATGAGATATTCATATTTCAGCTACAGCACTAGCGCACATCATCAGCCATAAGAGGAGAAATCAACATCTTACTGAGGTGTTGGAGGCATTTTTGGGAAATTGTAGTCAGTGATTTTATAGAGGAGCTACGGCGGTGGTCCTTAATTCCAGTCCTCGAGGTCCAGTGTCCTGGAACTTTTAGATTTGTCCCTGGTCCCACACACCTAAATCAAATGGCTGAATTCCCTCCTTAGTATGTTGTCAAGTTCTCCAGAGTCCTGGTTATGACCTGATTATTTAAAAGTTTATTTAAGTATATTTAAAAGTGGGGGTGGGTACAAATTTGTAATTACAATTTGTGCAATTTGATAGTCAATGGAAACACAAATAATATTGTCTTTCTTTTTTCCATTTGCACATCAATGCTAGATTTGTGGAGTGCGTAAGACATTCAACGGATTCTCCCACCGGAGCTGTGGATAAAGGCAGATCCTCAAGAGTTACAATGGACAACATGTCTTTGTTGGTTGAGGTTTGTGAAACACTCTTTCCATTTTTGGATGGTGGATTGAACAGTTGTCTGCTATTCAGACGAACCTCTGAGGCTCTTGTGGAACAGCTGTATTTATACAGAAATTAAATCACACGCGATTCTCTATTTCTGGTGTGTCCCACATCAGTGCACAGCATGTCCAGTATACTTGATGTTTTGGATAATTTTTTTGGATCAGCACACTTAATTAAATCAAATGATGTTTACTACTGGCGTTTGGGGGAGGTAGTTCCACCCTTTCATTTAGCAGGAATGGAGCAGGGACACATCTGACAGCAGCTCTATAGGTGAAATCAGAAGTATCTGAGCTGTTTTTATTTATTAGGGGTATTAAAATCATGGGGCATGGATGCCAATACACCCCAAACTGTTGGGATTTTCTTTTTATTCTAAATAATTTTAAAAATATTGAACATTTAATAATCCAATTCACGTGCATTCAGCATTGTTACTCTGTCTTTAAAACCCATTACGACACTATAATGTTTGTGGGTTCTTTGTGACAAATGTGGACACAACCCAGAGGTCTGAATATTTATTTTTGGACCGGTAAATACAGAATGATGCTGCCAGACAGTTTCAGAAACTCACAACAACTCCCCATGGTGATTTTCAAAGTGCACAGTTGAACAGTATTCATGTGAATATTTCAGATCTGGTAATGATGTGAAGAATACATACTCAATTAAATATTGCATTTTGCGAGTTATAAGTGGGCTACAAATTTGTTGCCACACTGTGAATTGGACAGTTAGCTTGTGCGTTCTTCCCCCCTCACTAATCTGTCCCCGGGGGGGTCAGACATGTGCTTGATCTGTGCCACTCCTCTCCACAACAAGCGTCTGGACATGTTTTACATTAGCGTGGCTATCTACATGTGAGAGACTGGTCTGAAGAGAGACTGCAGAGAAGATCATCAGATGAAGGTGATAATTGGGACACCTGAGGACGCGGCAGAATTTGGGAAAACAAAGAAACAAGAAGAGGCTCCGTGCGATTGGAGGTTGAGGGTTGCTGTCACCTATAATCGTATCGCAAACAAAGGAGTTGTTTTCCCCAAAACAGCAGACCTTCTGTCTTCTGTAAATACTTCAATCAAACAGGGACAGATCAGAAAGGGTTGGGCTGCTTTCAGATGGTGCAGATGTTTTAAGAGCAGCAGTTTTAGGTAAGACATGTGATGTTAATACATATTACATTCAACCCCTAAATTAACTGTGTTTAAATGAGACAGCTCACATATGTGTCGCCTACACACCATTATAAGTTACATTAGATAATACAGTTATACATTATGCTGTGTATAATGTATTAACTTTTGTACTTAAGATCATAAGTAATCTATGTTAAAACTTTGCCAGCATGTTGATGTCTGACTTTTTTTTTATTTAAAACTGAAAGAACTAAATGTCTCAATAATTAATGACAAGGCAATATTTTATTTCAACAGAACAAATCACTTAAAACCTTCAATCCATAATGAATTTAGTATAAAACATTGAAATGCTATTCAAATAAATTTTTTTAAGAAGAATAAATGATTATCTTCTGTTATACCAACAGGGAACAATTCATCTGAAAGAAATTAGATCAGATCCAGATTTGGGGACTATTTTCAAGATTTTTGATTTCATTTTTAATTCTATACTGAGTAAAAAAACTATTTGGCATTGTAAATATCCAACAATTTAAATATTTTTAAATATATTTTTCCTTTGATTTTTTATGACGTCTAACTTATTGCTGATGACTTACAGACAAAAAAAAAGACATGGTGGCACTCTTTGTGTAAAAATGACTTAAGCTAGGGAATAATTATAAAATGCATTGAACTTTTAAGAGGTGCTTTAGATTTATATTGTAAGATCACCTGTAACACATGTAAAAACAGCTAGGACTTTCTTGATATAACTAATAGTTATTTGTATTGTATAAAACCGTACAATTTTGATTACTGTTTTGTTCGATTTTATAGGCTGGAAAGGGGGTCGTTTGTTAAAGTTTAACAAGAACACTGATTTTATCCCATTAATTCTGGGACACCCGTCAACTTTTGTAGCAATAGAACAAAATCCCCACAACATTTGTCTTTTTTTCCCCCATGTCCTTAACCAATTAGGTTTCAGCGCCCAATATTTGACACACCTGTTCTAAGAGATTGCTTAAACCAAGGTTGTGGGGGTGGAGGGTTGGTGCCTAATTCTAGTATTGCATGGGTGTGAGGCGGGTTCATACTGAAAGGGAAATACAAAGACGTACAACCATGCACGCAATGTCACACCTAAGGGCGTATTAACCCACAATGCAATTTTTCAGACAGTGGGAGGACTAGCTGGAAAAAAAAAAACATGCCTGCAGGGACAACATGCAACTTAGACTTAGACTTAGACAGCTTTATTTGTCATTTTGTATGCACAAAGTGCGTACAGAACGAAATTTCGTTTGCATACAGCTTTAAAAATCACACTAAATTGCACTAAATTTCAGGATAAAGATGCAGCGGCGATTTATGTAAACAATTGAAATGTAAACAATGTAAAACAATGTAAACAATGCAGGGGAAATAGACAGTGTGCGATTCACGGTATCCAGGAAAGTACTATTAAAACCGTGTTATATACGAATGTGGTACAGAGTCCATTTTATGGCTTCAGTAGTTCAACAGTCTGAAGCAACAATGTGCAAATGTGTAAATGTGCAGTTATGCGAGTGTGGTGCAACTTACCTGTATTAGAATCTAAAATGTTCTGGTCACACTGGAAACTACGCTGTCAACTGCGCCACTCTGAAGACTGTGACGGATGCACATCGTCATGTTCATACTGCTATACATTCATGGGCCGCGTTTTAGGGAAACCTGTTCAAATACTAAAATAACGAACAGGTCAATCACAAAGCAGCAACTCAATGCATTTAGGCTTGCAGATATGGTGAAGAATAAATGCTAAAGCAAATATAAAAACAAGCATCACAACAAGGAAGAAAGGGCATTTACATGAATCTGAACGTACCATCTCTGAACCCTCAACATGTTAAACCTTGCAGCAGCTGAGCTACAGCAGCAGAAGACCACGCCGGGTGCCACTCCTGTCAGGT
The DNA here is from genome assembly GCF_011125445.2 of Fundulus heteroclitus. NCBI lineage: Eukaryota > Metazoa > Chordata > Actinopteri > Cyprinodontiformes > Fundulidae > Fundulus > Fundulus heteroclitus. The sequence continues at coordinate 21,458,372 of NC_046368.1, forward strand.
AAGAGCAGGAAAGGCTATGATGGTCACAGGCTCTATAAAATTAGAGACTAACAGATTGAAAATAACTTTACTTGTTTTCAGCTACCAGATGGTTGGGGGTCTGAATTGAATCTCAAACTGGTTTCTTGTACACGACATTAACTTCCCTGTAATCCGAAGGCCTCCATAGTCAACACATCTCAGTCCAATAAAGCAGCTGTAGGTTGTGGCGGAACGGGAGATTTGCTTGAAGGATGTGAAGCTGCGTCATGACAACAGGGATCAAAATCACTGAGACATTTTACTGAATCCATGCCATGAAGAACCAAGGTGAGAGGTTGTCTAACTTGGTACCAAGGTATACCTAAAAAAAGTCTCTAGTCCCATTTTGAAGTTGACAACATTGATAATAGGATTGGAGACTGATAATGTTTTTTTTTAATTTATTTATCATTAAAGCCAAAAAAAACCCAACAACTAAATATACAGATTAGTTTTTGGGGGAACGTGATATTAGCCCAAACTAATAAAATGATTCAGAACCTTGATGCTTGAGGAAACTCTCACTGTGCTTTTTTTAGACGGTGTCAGAAATGCTTGGTGGGAAGCGGGAAATGTTATCGGCGTGGACCGATAGCAGGATGACATCATGTTAGGTTAGTCGAAGAAAGCAACTTTCTTATCGTAACCTCTGGCCTCGTGCGGTACCTGCTCCCACAGAAGGAAGGGAGGGATGCTGAGGTGAACCACAACATGCTCCAGGTCAGGAGCTACAGCCATGAGCAGCCAGAGGTCAGGCTGCAGAGGGCACTTTTCACAAAGCTCTAATGAATAACAGTTGTTTTTTTTTTTTGCACTCTGTATTGACCTCTCTCTGCTTGGTTTCTATATTAAGCCTTGATCGAGCCTGTTTTCATAGCTTCGGGTCTTCCCCTTTCCATCCCTGTGAATCAATTTTTATGTGTTTTCTCATGGACTTAAGCTTTACCCCATAAAAAAAAAAACAGAAGTCAATACGGGAGCAAAACGAAGCCCAAACAGAAGCTCAGATCTCATGGCAGATAGGAGAATGAGCTGAAAAATCTCCACTTTCTGACTCGGAGGACTGAACCACACCTTGAGATTTGGGGAGAGCGCGCAGAAGGGCAAGTGTTAACAGTTCGCCATGGGCTGAGCTGAGCGTGTGCCTGTTGGAGCTGACGTTTCCCACGGTGGGTCAGGTGCTTTTCCAGCATGCCTGTGCACATCTCCATTATTTCATCCCCTCCAACAAATTCCCTCAATGGTAGAATTTACTTTGCAGTTGTGCAACCGTTGTGCAGCTAATTACTCAAGTGCCTTCTCTCTCTTTATTTGGGTTCTTCCACTGTTTCCCACACCTCGTGCACCTCCAGAGGTTCGTCTGCCTTTGGCGCTGGTCCATTTTGGCAGGCCCGGCCACAGAGGGACCGTCATGTGCGTGGGCTTCATAATAAAATAATCTCTGCCCTGGGGTGATGAAACTCTGCAGTTACTCCGTGACAGTTTCGCTTGCCCTCAGGGAAGAGAAAAAAAAGGAATAATAGGGACCGGGCTCAGGCATGTACTCCTAACTGTCAAGGCCGTAATATATGTTGTGAGAACAGCGTTAGTGCATTGAAAGATACATGTGGCCTATAATAATAATAATAATACTACTAATAATAGTAATAATAATAATATGAATATGAGTAGTAATAAAATACATTATATTAATACATACAATACATTTTATTTAAAAGCAGCTTTCAGAGCACTCAAGGACACTTTACAGATCAAGCAGCATAATAACAATAATTCATGATAGTAACGACACACATTAAATGTAGAAGCACTACAAGTGGTCAAATTCTTAGTTTAAAAAGAACTAAATGATCTGCGCACTCAGCTATGATGTTGAAACTGAAGCTTCGCAGCTAAATGTGTCCTTATTTTTGGCAAGAACATTTGGTTTTTGACGTCAGACTATCACATGCCAAAGATACATGGATGAAATGCGAAAAACCTCACATCCTTCGTCTTTTCAGGAAGTCTGAGGCTGGAAATTCCCTGAAAGCAATTTAAAACCTTCATCTTTAAAAAAACAAAATCAAGGGATTAGCAGAACAGGAAGGAAGATGTCGGTATAATCTCATTGTAACGTTTCTGGCACTGGGGCTGCTAATTGCAATCAACGCACCTGCGCTGCCTCCACCTCTACCGGCTTATAAGCCCTGCGCCTCGCAGCCTCCAGTGCCAGAACGTCTCGAGCCAACTGGTGAGAACTTCCAGCAATTATTATCAAACTGCCTGCCTGTCTGTTGCCCGACCTGTCTTTGCCTTCATCTCTGAGCCAGCCTAGCCCTCTCCTGGATTCTGTCTGCCCGCCTGAGCCCTGCTGTGTCAGCCTCTGGACCCCGGATTGCCCTCCTGTGTATTTGACCCCGCTAGCCCGTGAGTACTGGAACCTGCCTGTCCCTTAATCAATCTGTGCTCTCTGGAAACTGGATCTTGGAACTGGACTCGGACCCGTCTTTGGATTTCCCCTTGGATTTGTCGCCTGGACGTATTGGCCTTCCCCGTGACCGAACTCAGACTGCCCCTGGACGACGCCCCCCGGATTTCCCTGTCGCTCGGCTTCCGACACGCTGTGGAGCAAGGACTCCTAAAGAAGTCATCTCCCCATCAGGTTAGTGACCAAACCTTCAGCTCATCCTCTCTATCGCCTCCACTGGTCACTAACCCGTCTCTATCCCCCCAGGAGTTGTCGGCCCGTAAGCACGAGCAGCACGTCCCGAAAGCCTCCGCTTCCCTGTTTTTTCAATAAAATCGGCTCAAGAGCCACTGACCTGTCTCGGGTTGTCTTTGGGTCCGCCCTTATTCGTCACACTCATTTATTACGGCAAAATCGGACCAATTTTTGAAAGGACATCTAAACTTCATAATAATTTGTGCACTTACATTAAAATGCGTTACAATGCCTTGCAAAAGTATCAGATTTTTCCACATGTTGTCATGGTATATCCAAAAACTTCCACCTATTTAATTTAGATTTTATGTGTTAAACCAATTCTACTTAATTGCCAAGTCAATTAATACAAGCTTTTTCTATATATATTTTTTTACAAATAAAAATCTGAATGGGGTGGTGTATAGTTGCATTACTCCTTAAATAGGGTAACATTGATGGAGCTAAAAACAGAGCATGCTGGAGGAAAACCTGTATTGGTTAAGATATTCTTGTGTTCGAATGGTCCAGTCAAAGTTCAGCCCTGATTCCACTTGATAATCTGCAGCAATACTGTAAAACTAATGTTTACCAGATGCTCTTCATCAAATCTGACTGAACTATAGCAGTTCAGCAGAGAACAATGGGCAAAGATTCCATTTGTATGCAATGCTGGCAATTGCAGCAAAAGGTGGGTCGGCAAAGTTGGTCTATCACATAAAGTCCAATACAAATAAATGTAGATTTGTGGTTAAAACACGACAAAATGTAAACATGTTTCATGAATACTTCACTTAATAAATTAAACGGGCAGGCTTTTCAAAATGCAATTTTAAATTCACTGGAAGTTTAAGGGTCCAAAATGCCTCCTTTATCCTACAGACTGTAAAATATGTTCATTTATGTTTCATTAAATTGTCACAATAACTTTTTCGTAATTACTCTAGCTCAGAATATCCCGATTTGACCCACATCTGACCCAACTTTTTTCTGCAATTCTTTCCTGCTTTAACTTGCAAGGGTTTAGATATAAAAGCACGACATAACGTACAAAAATGCACAGATTTAGGCTTTAAAGCGCAAATATCAGGGGACATCTAAAACCGATATGAACGCTACATTGATGGCAAGGACACGAGTGCGCAGACATATTCTTTATTATGATCTTTTAAAAGTTTATGCATGAAAGTATCTCAATGAAATTTACAATCCGCTGGATGTGTGAGGGCTGAGGCGTGTGATGATATGAGCAAACTGAATCCAGGGCTGGGTTTGTTGCCTCTTTGCTTGCTCATATTAGGCTGATGCAGAAATCAAACATGAAAGAATTCAAAAACCACAAACATACTGTTTTTAGGTCAGTCAGCTGCTGCCCTCTAAAGTAGATCTGCCTCTTATTTTGCCGCTAAAGCAGTCACACTGGGCTACAGTTCACTGACTACAAATGATGCAGAATGCTAGTAAAATTACTTAATTTCTTTCGGAATATATTTCTTATTGTTATATTTCTAATTTGGTGTTTTTTTTCTTTCTCTCATCATGAGTAACGGTGTGCTTCGATCATGAGGAGTATACATTTTTATGGCTTCAAATCAGAAACAGATATGGTGGGAAAAGCCACTTCCTGTTTTTATTCTTCTCACAATGAGGCAGAGAAATGAAACCGGTCGGAATCAGTGTGACAGTTCGAGAGCTTACGTAATGCATCTGATCCATGTTTGAACTCTGGCAGCGCTGATCTGAGTTACCTGAAGTTATTTTCTGGAAAAGGCAGAGACCAGTCACCTTTGCTGGAGACGAACGCATCCTAAAATACATTTAAGTTTGCCGTTGCAGCTCTTTTGTTGTGCATTACATAATATCTAACATTTCCTGCCTTGATGTGACTGCTGACAACACCTGAGTCTGAAATTCTGAGTCAGCTGTTTTAGTCACGACCTTGAACGCAGCTCTGCAGAAACCGTAATGGGAATATATGAATGATACTTGTAACTCTAACTAACTTTTGCTCTTTAAAGGGTTGGTCTGATAGAGTAACGTCTGGAGACGTGAGATACCGCATTGCAGTTTGAACCTGGAAAAGGCTGCATGTCTAAGTGGACAATGTTTTTAGTTTGCATTTTTAGACTGGTTAACAGAATAAAACTCTAATAAGTATTATCGTAAACCACTGACTTAAGATCACCAGCAAACAGCAAATTCACCGTTAGGATAATCTGTTACACTGCAAAAAGGGAACTAAAAGTAAGTAAAATTTTCTTGAAATCAGTGTATTCTTCCTCGATTTGAGCAGCTAAATAAGACTATTTGCCAATGGAATGAGTATTCTTAACCCTAAAATAAGGTTATTAGCTATTCTGCACTTGAAATAAGGTGGTGGAGATCAATTGTTATTATTTTAAGTGCAAAAATCTTATTACATTGGCAAATAGTCCTATTTAGCTGCTCAAATCAAGGAAAAATACTCGAATTTCAAGAAAATTTTACTTATTTTTAGTTCCTTTTTTGCAGTGTATCAGTCATCAACCGAAGCTATGTGTCATAGAAGGATACAGATAAATTCACTTTTTCATGATACACAGAAACTGTAAGCAAGGGCAAGGATCATTTAAGGTCTCATTTAGGTAGCTCATAAGTGGAAAAAAAATGTTTATTATGTAAAATGTACTATATTTACTTGACTTGACTTGACTTTAACATACAGTTAGCCTGCAGTTACACTTTTGTCGCATTACAACCACAAACCCACATGTTTTATTTTTTTTAATGAGTAAGACCGACACAAAGTAATCCATCATTGTGAGATGGAAGAGAAATGACATCGGTTTGAAAATTTCTCACAAACAAAATTCAGAGTGCTGTATTTGTCTTCAAAAAGCCTTGAGTCAATATTTTGTATGAAGTTTTGCTGCATTCACAGCCCCTAACCCTTTGCCGCATGTCTTTCATCAACTTTGCACATTCTCTTGCCGCACATTCTCAGCGGCGTCACTTTTAACACCTGCATATGCTTTAATTTATAACCATTCTAATGCGGCTCTGTTTGCACGTTTGGTGTTGTTGTCAAAGTCATCTTTATATTGTGAGAGGTTTATTTTCTTTATTTTCTTAACAATTTTGACAAGACACGTCACACAGACCCATATTTTCTTCCACTTCCACAAAATAGACATTTTATTAATAACAATCGCGTTGCAATGTAACAGGAAAGTGTAAAACTTTAGGGTGTAATAGTTTTGAAAGCAACCATATGCCCATTAAAAAAACATATTTTTTCTTTCTGAAATGCTCCAGATTAAAAATAAAGCCCTCCATAAATCCCTCTAAGGGCTTCACAGACAGTTATCATTTTACACAACTTTCTATTATTAACAGTTTGTGTACACTGAGGGGGATGTTTCCTGGAGCATGTGGAGGGGAGGGGGCAGCTCTGATTTGGCCACTGGAGGAGGAGGAGGAGGAGGAGGAGGAGAATGAACCAGGGGGGGAGGAGGAGGAGGAGTAAGATGAACTTGTGGAGTTGCTCGTAGATTTCATTGAGAACTCGAAGAGCAGCTGGTTAACATCTATGATCTGAGCTCTGGTGAAGACTTTTCCACTCTACCTCTGTTGGGATTAACCTATCCGCCACACACTAAGGATATTTATTTTGTCGCATCCCCTGGAGCCCCCAAAAACTGCGGATCTATGCGAACCCAACGCGGGACTCCAGCACGTCTGTGAAGCCGAAGAGGAGGAATGTATCGTTTCTTGGTGAAACTGACATTTCTGATTCCAGCAATCGTCCTCTCACAAGGTAAATTTGGAAAGTAAACGATCTAGCGTGTTTATTCTAGACTCGCGATTCAGATCTCAGCGCAGAGACTCTGAAGAAGTTATACAATGATATGTGTGCTGGATAAGACTTTTTTTGTTTTCTCATATCTAGGATGCAGGCTTTTAGATGTCGTTGGATAATTGCACATCAAACAGTGAGGGGAGGGAAAAAAAAACGTAACTTGTTAAAATAATATTATTGAGCGTGGGAACACTAACTAGAGGGCAAGCCGCTGCTGTCGCCGCTCACTTCCTCCGTGTTCTCCAATGAATCAGAGCACTTAACTCTGCATGCACCGCCAGAACCGGGATCCTTAGAGAGAAGCTGCTTTGTGATATTTCTCCAACGTCAGTTCAGTCCGGTAGCATCTTATTTCAATCTTTTATTTAAATAAAGACTGTCCAGTGCAACGTGAAACTAAAAAAAAACAAACAAAAAAAAAACTCTGTTTAACTGGGTCCAGGGGCTGGTTATAAACCACATGTCTTAGAGGATATAAGTTGGTGCGTGTGCTGGCGTTTAGGGGGGAACGCTAAAAAAAAAGGGGGGGGGCGGGGGGGCAGGAGGAGGGAAGGATGGAGGGATGGAGGGAGGGCACCTTTTGTCTGCAAGTGTGGGAGAGTGTAGTGAGTGCCGGGTGGGAGGGGTCCACTGTTGTCCCGTCTGCTGGTAAACAATGCCGGGGGAGAGTGTTTTATGGCTCGTGCTGGACTCTGATTTCTTTTGTTCCGCATCTGAGCCCCGCAGCTGCCGCGCGCTCTTCCCCCCTCCCGCAACAAAAAAAGAAGGAAAAAAAAAAAAAAAAAAGCGTGCGCTCCCCCAAAGCCACGCACCTCTCACCACGCGCTCCTCTGGCCTCACCGGTGTCCACCCGCAGGCTCCCTTAAAGTATCCTCCCCTCCCCGAGGATCCCTCTTGTGATAAATCAATTAGATAGACCAGGTGCGCGTTTTGAGCAAAAAAAAAGTGTGACTCGGAGATGTTTAGGAGGTGCCTATATACGTCACATATTATTCGATGAGTTTAGAGTTCACTTTGGGTCTCAGACTGAATATTTTTTTCCCCCCGTGCGCTTCTGCAGGTTTAAAATGCTCCCTGCCCACTGAGTCGTGCCTAAATGGAGGAAGATGTGAAGCCACCTCAAATGGAGATGGAGAGTGCAAGTAAGTCACAAAAAGCCTAAAAAAAAAAAAAGAGAGCGAAATGTGATAGTGCTGGATGCTACACTGCGTAACATACCTACGCATAGCTTTTTTTTTGTGTGTGTGAATTTTTTTTTTTTAAATCTGTGTGGTCCTTGAAGTGTGTTTCAGTTGGAAAGAAAAGGGGCTGCAGACCCCCCCCCCCCACCCCCTTCCCTCCTTTCCATTCCAGCATTTGAGGCCGTCCTGCACCCAGCAACCATAGAGGCCCTTCTCAGAAGTTGCCTCTAGGCCGGCCGCTGTGCTCCTGTATACCCCCCTCCAGTTTTTTATTTTTGTGCATTGCCCCTTCTACGCACACACACACGTTCCCCCCCAAAAAACTAGAAAAACTTTGGAAATGTGAAGAAACCAAAAGAGAGTATAGATCCAGAACTTTCAGTAGGAGAAAGACAAAAGCAGTCCCCCCCTGCGCAACACTGCTTCAACAGCAGCCCATTAATGAATGCAAGACCCCCCCCCCCCCCCATCCACCACCACCACCCCCAGCAGCGGAGCGAGAGGACGCGTCCAGCCCTAAATCTTGTTGTTCTGCTCTTTCACGGGCGACAGCTGGGGCTCGCCCGCCGCCCGTCACTCTATTGTCCCCGCAGTCAGAATAATGCTGTGTGACTAATCTGAGTGGGGCTTCCCATCATGCCACAGCCACCCCAGACACCTCAACACACACCAAACTCCTGCTGACCCCCCCACCCCACCCCACCCTTCAACCTTCCCAAAAGGCTCGTCTCCATCATTTTGAATCGAAAGCCCCCCCCCCCACCCCACCCCACCCCACCCAACTCAGTGCTTGTGATCTCCATTTGAAAGCCAGATGGCTGTGAAATGTAATTGGATTGGATGTCAAGAGAGCGAGATAAATTGGGATAAAGTTCTAGAAATCTGAGGGCAAACAAGTGGGAAGAGAAGCGTAGTGGCAGCTTGGTACATGTTTGTTTAACGTGGACTGATGTCATTAGTTTGCTGATGAGACACCTAACACGGTTACGTATACTTCTGTGTCACTCTAAGCCTATTGATTGACTCTTGGATATTTCATGTGACAGAAAATGGAATTAAAAAAAAAAAATGTGGACGTAGTTTGCAGCTTTGTTGCAGCAACAGGTGCATTCCAAAGGGGTAAAAAAAAAAAAAAAGATTATTACCAATGTGATTCCCAACAGCAGGCATAGTTTGAAAGAAGCTCAGAGGTGGCCCGCTTTACCCTCTGGGATTGTGGTCACGGCAGGCGCTTCTCCGCTCTGTGGGGACAACAGGGATCTATTGAGGAGGCTCCGCTCCTAGCCCGGGGCCACCAATTCACAACATCTAATCTGCACTTCGGACACACACACACACACACACACACATAGACCTCCGCACGTGTGCACTCTCTGGCACACCAGAAACTCTCCCCTCCGCCCTTACAAAGCTGTTACTGTGGTCCACATCTCTGCTCGGTCTAATTAAAAACAGGCAGGATGAGGGCATCCCTTCACCATCCAGCGCTCTCTCTTTCCTGGTTGCTTTCATTAATCATCCACCCCCCCCCCCCCCCCCCCCGGACAAAGCCGAGCAGCCATCCGTCCGGGGATGCGCTGAGAGAATCATGGGTGAGAGTGTAGAACATCGGAGGGGTTTCCAGCTGTCTTTTTCTTTCAGCTCACATTGGTGAGCTTTGATGCCACATCACCGTCAATGGAAAAAATTCACCCAGAAACGGCGTTTGGTGACCTGCTTGGAAAGTCCACCTGCGGTTAGAAAAGATAGACACTCCTTTGTAGATCAGAGCCAAAAGTTGCCGTCAAAAACGGGGGGGGGTAATTGGAAAACAAAAGTTCAAAAGTTTAAAAGCGACTTCACACCTCATGCCACCTATTCCACCAACACGCGCTTGCACGCAGATGCTACCCGTGAGTGACGCTGCACTCTGTGGTTTGCGCTGCCGTGTGTTAGCATTTGGTGACACAGATTTGAGTTCTGAGAAAGCTCTAAATCCTCCTCCAGCACAGTTCCCACGGTTGAAAGCTTTATAGCGAGTGATAGAAAGGAAACGGTCTTATCTGTATTTTGTCACATAATAGTGGTTATGTGATGGTGGTCTTTTTTTTTCTCTCACAAAATTCATATTTTATTGTAATTTAATATGATAATCCATCACAGGGTGTTTTATTTTACATTCATTTTTACCTATAATTGATCCAAATAAAATACCTCAAAGTTTGGGTTTGCTATGTGACAAAATCAGATTTTTTTTTTTTTTTTTTTTTGGAGAAAAACAGCCACATCCCCCAAACATCCCCCAAGCCACAAGGAAGGATGTTTTCTTCATGTCCAAGTTGTAAAAATAGCCTCCTGCTCGTTTTGCAGACACTTTTTTTGTGATTGATCCTTAAACAGGAAAAGGCCCGATGCCTGGTTGTTTATTTATCTGTCTGATTCAAATCACTTCGGGTTTTGTTTTCAAGTACTCTTGTTTCCTGTCACTGCACCACAAAGACACCGGAGTGTTTAACGTTTTTAAAGGCTTTTGGCAGAGACATAGTCACAGATACAAACCATAATGCTCTTTTGGCATGGCTGGATCATATGATGCAAACGAACATGTGACTCAACCACAACAAATCATGAATTCCTCCACTGTCAGACACTGCACTTTCTAACAGGGCTCGTTCCTCTTTTTTTTTTCCCGTAAACTGATTTAGGAGTTTTTCTCTCAACAAAAACAATTTCAGCTTTTGTTAAAGACCTAACACCGTCTCTACAGCTGAACCCAGCTTGTTGTTGTTTGACTGCGCTGAAACAGCTACAACACATGCCTATAGGGTGGAAGCACTAGGTTATGACTCTGAGAACCAAGAGGTTATGTGAAGGTCTGGGACTTCCTGTTTCTTGTGGTGCTGGGCAGCTACCTGCCTATGTGGGCTGGTTGAAAGCGCAGAACAAAAGGCTGTGAGTCAAATTTAGTTTCCATTGGTAGGGCAGTGATGAAGACGCCGAGAGGCTAAAAATGTGATGACCTCACAAACTCGCCCTTGTGTCACAGATGATGCTAAGGAAGACTAAACTGTATTTTGGTATTTTAAACACTTTGTGACTTCTGACTGTAATACGTTTGAATGTGACAAAACGTTACTGGACTGCGAGGGCTTCGTGTGATGAACGTATGCAACTTTGCCTGACTCTTTGCATTGTTGAGAACACGTCTCACTTAAGAAGGCCGCCTTGAGTGAGATGCAATGCTCAAGAGATGATACGCCCTTCCACCAGGAATGCTGCTCTTCATTTGTCCTCCTATAGGATTACCAGGCAGGTCTCTGTGAAGGCTCAGGCTCTGGAGCATGCAAGTGCACGACGAGGTTAAGTGTGCCGACTGATGTTGGGCTTTTATGGGGTTTAAGCTCTGACACTCCCTTGGTCAGTTCCATTCCCAGGATGCCAGGAACCCCCTCGGATAAGGACGGAACAAGGGTTTGAGGTACCCTATGGAGAAGCATTCGGTTTTCTCTGTTACCCTGAATTGGTTAACAAAGGCAGATATTTCCCATATTCCTTGTTGGTGTGGCTTTTAAGTGGACTGATCTGGATTTAATCAGAGCAAGGCGATCAATGCTTGGTTGCCAGAGGAAAGCGATAAGATAAGAGGCTATTTCACTCAAGTGGGCTCTGAAAGCTCGCATTCATCAAGTGAAGCTGTCAAAAGTAGAAGTGACACCTCCAAAATACCCACAACCTTGAGCAAGTCCTTGATCACCCCTTTTGTTTTCTTTATGTTTTGCTACACTGGAGTCAGAATTTCTTGCACTTGTTGATCAGTAGTCCTCTGAGCCTACTGGAGCATTTTTTTTTCATCATTCAGAGCTCGGCTAATAAGAGTTTTAATAAAACATTATTAAGTAGTACCTTTTGGAATAGGTTCATCAGATGAAGAATTTATTTTGAATAACCCTAACTAATGTTAAATTTTGGACAAAACATGCATTTATTAACTCGTCTTCAAGTGCTCAAGGGGGCCCTCTGCTGGCCTGGTGGTCCTCAGCTGCCGCTTATTTTGTCTATGGCTGAGGCTGACTCTGCCTTACATCACTCACATGCTTGAAGTTTCAGCTAAGAGATGCAAAAAAGGACTATAAAAAGATGTTAAAATTGTTCTGCAACGAGGATGTGGAGCTGACCTGTGATATGCCCGCATGATTGCTCCTAATCAGGACGATGTTCTGTGGGTCAAAAAGCCCTCTAATAACCATCATGAGGGTCAGTTATAGGCAGGTGTTTCCACTGCTTTGACTGTGGGATTGGAGGTAAGTGGTAGGGTACAGCGACGTCAATAACCTGCTAGCCGGAAAACGCTGTTCATTGAGCTTAAACACAGTTAGGTAAGTGACCGTACTGTGTGCTCTTTTTAATTTGCAGGGAAGATATATATTTTAGATAAAAATCTGTTTGTCGTTTAACCTTTCAGCAAACAGTTTACAGCAACATAACATAATGCTTCTCTGGGATAAATCAACTGATTATTTAAAAATAATAACAAATAAATACAACAAGAAAATCATTGTTGAAAAGAAGCCATAAGAAATACTATTTGCAGTTTACTGCTATCCCTGCAGCAGCTCTGAAACTGAGTAGGAACACACAGATGTAGTAGCTGGGATATGCTCCCCAGGGTCAGATCTTGGCTAATGATTAGTTATGTTTTTTTTAAAAAAAGCCTAACGTTACTGAATAAAATGAATGAAGGGTCATGGCAGAAAAATACAACTGCCGGGAGGAGGAGCGAATATATATCTCATAAGCAGCAGGAAAGGAAGTACAAAGAGTTCACACATGCCTGCTCACTGTATGTTCCTCTAAACCTCCTCATTTTTTCCACAGCAGTGGCATTTTACATTGCGCAGTTGGGCCGGTTTTTGTGTTGTAGGATAAAGTCACCCCCAGAGGTGACAGATGGCAGATCGGGCCCTATGGGGAAAGAGCAGAGAGGGGAGTGAAGGCAAAGAGGCCGTCCCACACTCACAAAAGTGCTTAGGGTCAGAGGTCAGGGAAGCATCTGCTCCGGCCTGAGGGGACATTGCATCGCCGGGAGAGACCTGTTGCCGTGGTGTGTGCTGCTGGTCTGATCAGCCGGTGGGTGGGTGGATACCTCTGAATGGGGTGACTTCACGACAAAGAGGATCTGTTACAGCTATTTAGCGTACGCTGATGCGCACGCTCATGTGCAAACATTTAGCATTAAAGAGGGCCTGCTGCAATCTGCTGAGTGAGAATCTTTACACCACAGCATTCAACTCCTCTTCTGAGTATCCAGGATGTGTTTTTTTTTTTTTTAACAAACCATGAAAAGGGAAGCAGGAAACTTCAAAGCAGCCTCAAATACCTTTTATAGCCGTCTGCCAATTGCAACTGCCTGGACTCCCTGTTGGTGCGCGAGGGACTGTTAAACCCCCTCGACCAGTCTCACCTAGCTAAGTCAACAATCACCGTTTCAGCAGTCTTATGCGACATAAGGGAAGGGCCGTAAAAGCGAACTGCTGTGACCTGTAAAGAAATCCCCGCAGGAAAGATGTTGACATGTAAGTTGATGCTGAAATAGCGCCTAAGCTAGAGAGAAAGAGGATGTCGGGTGAAATGAAAGGAGAACAGGTAGGCAAGAGAGGAATTAGGAGTGGATCACATGGTTTAAGAGAGTTGAGGCGACAGAAGTTGCAACAGCTGACTTCACATGGGTTCTTTATGTCCCTGGAGGCAAGGTTGGCTTTTCAGTACCCCCATCTGAGAAGAGGACAGGAGGAGGAGGGGGGGTAAGGGGACAGGAGGACGAGGAGGAGGAGAAAGGAAAATGGGAGGAGGAGGAGCCCTGTCCAACAGCTGCCTTCATTAACATGCGCACCTGCTCTCTGCGGAGATACTCGGAGGCCAACAGATGCCCTCTCTTACACATAAACACTCGCGCTCATGTGCACAACTGCACATCGTTGCACAAGCTCCAATTCAAACATAAACACTTTTTTTTCTTTTCTCTTTTGGCTGACTTTAAATCTCCCTTTACGTGACAGATGGGGCTTTACGTATACGCAAGCAGCATATCAAATATCCAAGCTTTTAGCGAGTGTGAAATAAACGGTATTAAATTCTTTGGGACGCACTTATATTTATCTCCAGCACTCTGCTGAGAGGTGTGACTATTTTTCCGTTACTGTCGGGACCTGAGTGTCTTTCTTTTAATAATCTTTTAGAGAGGGCCATGAGACTGAGGCACTAATTGTTCGTGACTAGATAGGATGGAAACATTAGAGGGCTTAGGGCCTGAATGCAGCGCTTCATGGGGACATGCATGGGCGGCACAGTCGCCTTGATCTCCATAGTCATTCGGGATGAATTTGGACAGCGTGGGGGCAAAAGGTAGATGGGAATAAGCTGTTACGGCTGGACTATTTAATGGTGTCTGGTGTCCCAGTAGAATGTGTTTTCAAGTTTTGGAGGGGACCTAATCCAGAGAGACACACTAGAACAACATGTTGTCCCTGTCCGGTTTCAGCGGAGGGGGGGGGGGGTTTATACCCCTTCTTCAATCTTCCTGAAAACCACCTTTTTAGATGGATGTTTGTTCCCGTAATCTTGTGAAATGATGCACTGGTTTTGTAATCATCGCCGCCTCCTACCTGCCTTTTCACAGGTGTCCCAGTGACTACGTAGGGGATCGATGCCAATACCCAAGCCCGTGCAGCCCTTCGCCGTGCCGCAACGGTGGCGAATGCCACGCCGTCTCCCATGGCAACACCTTCGATTTCCGTTGTGTGTGCCGCCTGGGTTTCACCGACAGACTGTGCCTGACTCCCATGAACCATGCTTGCATGAGCTCCCCCTGTCGCAATGGAGGAACATGTGACCTCACCAGTCTCAGCAGCTTCCACTGCCGCTGCCCGCCAGGATGGTCAGGTATGTAGCTAACTGCGTCCGACTCTATTGTATTTCACCTTAAAGCGCCACTATTTACTCACCTCTTTTGCTTGTTTGTCCAGGCAAAACCTGCCAGACTCCCAACCCATGTGCATCCAACCCATGTGCGAACGGTGGCCAGTGCTTGGCTTTAGAGTCCACCTACAAGTGCACCTGCCCTTCCAACTTCCAAGGTCAAACCTGCAAGCAGGACGTGAACGAGTGTGCCCAGAGTCCATCTCTGTGTCTCAACGGAGGCCAGTGTGTCAACGAAGTCGGCTCCTACCACTGCCGCTGTCCTCAAGAGTTTACTGGCCAACACTGTGAGACCCTGTACTCCCCATGCAGCCCCTCACCATGCCAGAATGGAGGCACGTGTGTCCAGAAGGGAGAAACCAGCTACGACTGTAGCTGCCTTGCAGGTAAAACGCAAACATCGGGGGTGAAATGAGATCTCATTACACAAGGTCATTCAATATTAAAATGCACAACATTTCATGTCAGTGTAAAGTTTGTCCCACATAGCATTATCCAGTTAATACTGGGCTAGTACTTTATTTGGTGAAGTAAGTTTAGTCTGTTTATATGGGTCATTTTATGGGTCATTTTGAAGTAAGACAGGACATAGTTCTTAGTTTGACTAATAATCGGGCAGGCCAACTATTCTCAGTCAGAAAAGGCATTATAGAAGCCCCTACTACTTTTTAAATCATTTATCTTGCAGCATTTGAGGCACTCAGTTGAAGAAATGATGATGGACAAGATCAAAATGATTTAGAAACACTGTGAGAATACTGCGGCAAACCATTAGTTGCTAATGAAAGAAGATCCTCAGACCCTGTGATTTTAAGGCCTCACTTCTCTCAGCCCTTTTTGTGATTCATACACCTTTTGCTTTCATGCCCTAAAGCTTAAACCTAACCCTGACACCCCACCCCAGACTTAAACACAAACTACTTTGTTGTTATATCATATGCAGCTTAGTACTTTTTGTGCTGTTAGAAAGGTTTAACCAAC
This sequence comes from Fundulus heteroclitus, assembly GCF_011125445.2. Lineage (NCBI taxonomy): Eukaryota > Metazoa > Chordata > Actinopteri > Cyprinodontiformes > Fundulidae > Fundulus > Fundulus heteroclitus. Next base: position 21,474,030 of record NC_046368.1, read on the forward strand.
CTTTCTAGGGGAAGGCACTGTCCAAAGCGTCTTTAAAACCCAATTAGAGATTGTGGAATATTCTACAGAGATTATGACAGCAATAAAACAGAGTTCATATTTTGTGAAATAATTTCTTTATTTGTGAAAAATACAGGATTCTCAGTTTTCTCCTAATGCTACCTAAATCTCATGTCTTGCATGGTTTTGTCTCGTGAACTGTATGCGTTGTTGCAACGTAAGAAGGCTTGTGTTTACCATTAGCTTTGTTTCGTCTTTTCAGAACACGTTGGGGTTGGCCTTTAGTTGCCGTAATTGTTTTCCTTTAAAAAAATGTTTAACCTGGAAAGCAGTGTGTTGTGATAAGATCTGGTTGGGAGGGTGCGAGGACACCCCACTCTTTGCCAGCCTACACTGGCAGGATGTAGTCATGCAGAAGTTTCCTGTGATAATGAGCGCTGAACCCACAAAGCGGCACACCGCACTGCTTGTGGAGGCACACACCCCATTGATTAGGTCACACACTCTAAAGGATATCTTGTTTTTTCCCACCCACTTGTAGCTAATCTGTCTGCCATCTTTAGTGTCTGGATACCCAAAGCTGTTACAACATCGGGGTTACGGTCGCTAGCTGTGTCCCTCAACACTGAAATCGCCTCTTTCTGAATTTCTGGAATATTCATTTAACCAAATGTGATCCATTTACATGAAACGTTCAGCTTTTTTTTTTTTTTTATCTGGTTGTCCGCTGATAGTCGGGGGAAAGGACATGTTATTTAGATAAGCGGATATTGAGGGTTTGTTTTGTGTTAAAGTTTAATCCGTGCTGTGTGTCTCCCGTTGGGGGCCTGCGCTGGAATGCGTTTAGATAGTGAAGCTGCACGGGCACCTGCGGAGCCGCGGGTTGATTGTTAATCAGACTGTAAAACTCCTACTCTGGGCTTTGATGTTTGAGGAGGACACAGGCAAGCGCTGTCATCTAGAAGGCTTTAAAACAGTCTGCCACGAGGATATGGAGAGCTTATCTTTTTATGTTTGCTGTGATAAGGATAGGAAGGAAATGTGATTTATTAACCACATGTAAGTGGGCAGGTCTGTGTCCACTGCACTGCACAGCTTTTGAGCCCCGTTTTGGTCTTTGTCTCTGTCTTTTCAGGCTTCACAGGCCAGCACTGTGAGCACAACATCGACGACTGTCCAGGTCACAGCTGTCAGAACGGTGCCGTGTGTGTGGACGGAGTCAACACCTACAACTGCCAGTGCCCACCTCATTACACAGGTTATCTCTAACCCTATACTATATTTGTACACCAACTTCAACAGCTGAACCATTCTGACACTAAAATGGCTTTTGCTCTGCTTCATCGACCCTTTCAGGTCAGTACTGCACCGACAATGTGGACGAGTGCGAGCTGATGCCCAACGCATGCCAGAATGGGGGGACGTGCCACGACACGCACGGCAGCTACCACTGCGTGTGCGTCAACGGCTGGATGGGGGACGACTGCAGCGAGAACATCGACGACTGCGCCAGCGCGGCCTGCTACAACGGCGCCACCTGCCACGACCGCGTGGCCTCGTTCTTCTGCGAGTGTCCCCACGGACGCACTGGTAAGACTGTCACCGGAGCTCTTTAGGAAACGCACTCTTGAGGACAGACCTCAATAAGGAGTGATTAAAATGGGGCGTTTGGTCATACAGGTTTGTTGTGCCACCTCGACGATGCCTGCATCAGCAATCCTTGTCAGAAGGGCTCTAACTGTGACACCAACCCAGTAAATGGCAAGGCAATATGCACCTGTCCTCCGGGTTACGCAGGACCAGCTTGCAACCAGGACATTGACGAGTGCTCCCTGGGTACGTCACAAAGTTAGCCCCCTATAGTTTCACAAACTTTTGTTGATTTGTATTGTTGCATGAAAGTTAGGCGAGGGTATGTGACTTCTTGCGTGTTGCACGCTGTAGGTGCCAACCCTTGCGAGCACGGTGGTCGCTGCCTCAACACCCAAGGCTCCTTCCAGTGCAAGTGTCTTCAAGGATACGAGGGACCTCGGTGCGAGATGGATATTAATGAATGCATATCTAATCCCTGCCAAAATGATGCCACCTGTCTAGACCAGATTGGAGGATTCCACTGCATCTGTATGCCAGGTAAGGCAACTTTAAACATTTAGTTGCGTGCATCGCTATTCTTTCAATGGGGTTCACAACCAAAATGCATGAAAAAGGAGCATTACGAAGATTTTAGAAAATAATATACAATCAAATTCATATATGCACAGGGTTTGAACACTGTTATAGCTCTGTACACATCTATAGTTAACACTTAACTACAAAGAAAAATAAGTGATGGGTTACAGCTGAAGCACATGTGTATGTTTATGGGTGTCAAATGGAAGTAGGAGAGTACAAAATGGTGATGTGTAGGTACGTAATTGGGGTTGGCAAAAGCAGCCAATTTATACTCTCCTGAAAAAAACCCACACACGTTGAACCCAATTGACCAAAATAGTTCATTACCAGTAGCAGCTAACTTTTCAAAAAGTATGTGGCAGATGTTGTACAAACAATTTAGGCTGTACTTGCTCTGAGGTGGCTGTTAATGCATGGACCTCACAGCGGTAGAAATGCAAACAGAGATATGCTTCCATCATTGAAAAAGCAAAGGGGGTTGTCTGGGGCAGCGTCCTGTCAGCAGGGCACAGGAAGCAGTTCTCAACGCAGAAAAGATTTACTTGGAGATGAATTTTCCCTTGGAGCTAAATGGTAAATCTGCAGCAGCAGATTCTAAGAAAGCAACGTTTGTTTAAGATCTTCTAAACATGTCAGTTTGCAGGCATCATTGACATTTTTGACAAAGTGACATCAGAAAAATCAGGAAGCACAACTCGAACAACAAACAACTCATTTCAGTCAGATGTTGTCGTCTGTTGCCGTCGTAACTTCGTTAATTAACAGTTTTATACAGGATAGGGAAGGCAGAAATCCAAACTACGATTGTTCTCTTTACGTTTTTTAGATTCAGTACATGCAAAGGAAGCAAGTTTGACTGCTTATTCCTATCATTTCAGGATATGAGGGTGTGTTCTGCCACATTAACACAAATGAATGTGCCAGCCAGCCTTGTCTTAACAATGGAAGATGCGTAGACAAGATAAACTCGTTCCACTGCGAGTGTCCCAAAGGTGAGACAACATATGGAAATTTGTGAAACATTGTCTGAAATTTTGTTGTGAAATAATGCTAAATGAAACTGAAGCAATTTAAACGCTTTAGAGGAAAATAAGTGATAAAAGAGGGTATCATTAACCAATCTGTCAATGAGTGTAGCACACATGGCTCATAGACTGGACGTTAATGATTTACTTCTTCTAATGGTGCCTCTGGACCCACTCTGGGGAGATTGGACAAAGTGGACCAAGCTGCACCAGCATTAGCATATTTGGCGGGCAACGCTAAGGCGCCAAAATTGGGGGGCAGGGATTGGTTTAGAGCTGCTGAGCTGGGGGCCATTGTGCTGTGATTTAAACTAAAGATTTCACTGCCTGCGAAAAGCTGGGAGAGGGAGGGGGTAGAGTGGAGCCACCATTGTAGAAAGGTTTGTAAGGACTTTCAGCCTCCTGCAGAAACCATTTCAAATGCAAATCAACTGGTCTGTGAAGTTCTCTACATTTATGCACACTGTACTGTTAGGTGATAACATTGCAAGCTTTGTTTATTTTTAAATTGACATGTTATACTTAACTTTGGAAATAAAATGTTGTAACTCTGTTTTTTTTTTTAAAATAAAATTACAGGATTTTCAGGAAATCTTTGTCAGGTGGATATCGATGAGTGTGCCAGCACGCCCTGCAAGAATGGAGCCAAATGTACTGATGGACCCAATAAGTACACATGTGAATGTGCTGAAGGTACAGTCTTCATTTGCAACATTGCATAATCTTTGTGTCCTATTGAGGTACATGAAAAGCTTAAGAATGACTTAAACCAATCACATAAACAAATAAATTAGCAACTATTTCTGCAAACCTTTGCCTATTTTTGTGTTCTGTTCAGATTAATGCAACGTATCTGAGATTAGTCAGATTTTTATACCATTTTATAACAAAAAATCTATAAAAAGTAAACAGAAAACAAAGAAATTAGCATTATTTTTGGGGAAATTGCAATACTGGATTGAGTATTTATTTGAGTACTGAGATAAATGCATTCATATTCTGATTTAGAGGTGGTAAACCAGAAGGAAGGAGGGCTTTGTGTTTTAGCTCAGAAGCAGCACTTGTTAAATAATTTATTAAATAAGCTTTTTCAATTATGTTGGTATATAATTAAAATAAATTTAATGCTAAAAATACGATAAAAGTATACATAAATACAAATAAAATATTCTTTCAGTATAATTTATAACTGTTATTCTGTTATCGAACCATTTTCTCCTCTCCTTCAGGTTACACGGGGCAGCACTGTGAGATCGACATCAACGAGTGCTACTCCGATCCTTGCCACTACGGCACGTGCAAAGATGGCCTGGCCTCTTTCACCTGCTACTGCCACCCCGGCTACACCGGCCGCCTGTGCGAAACCAACATCAACGAGTGTCTCAGCCAGCCATGCAGGAACGGAGGCACTTGCCAGGACAGGGAGAACTCATACATCTGTTCCTGCCCCAAAGGCACTGCGGGTGAGAAGACCAGATAGGCTTTAATTGCTCACGCGCTCCATGAGGAGAATGTCTGCAGCTTCCTCCTACCTTTTCTAACTCATCTAAAACACACACCAGGCTTCAACTGTGAGGTGAACCTGGACGACTGCAAGAGCCAGCCCTGCGACTATGGGAGATGCATCGACAAGATCAATGGCTACGAGTGTGCATGTGAGCCAGGTTATACAGGTGAGTGGCTGGCCGGAGTTTACAGGTGCAGGGGGCAGGGTCCTCTGAGCTTTGGGAGGGGCAGCTTTGACAGGTGGCTACCGGGTGCGCTGCCGTGGAACAATGGTGTCGGGTTGCTTGTGTGGGATAGACAGCTAGAGAGAAAGGGAAGACTACCCCACGAACCTGATCCACACACACACACACAACACACACACAAAGCTCTAACTTTGTTTGCCTTCTGAAAAGACTGTGATGTTAAGCCTGGAAAGATTCTATAGGGTGATCCTCAAAAGACAAGAGAGACTGGCTTTTAATCACATATCCAATGTTTTTTTTTGTGTGTGTGTGTGTGTGTGCGTAAAACGGCGTGGCCGGCCGCTTATCTACAAAGTTTTATCACAGCAAGCAGGCGACTTGTCTTCATTCCTTTCGTTGCCCAAAAGAGCTCGTTCTGGCTGGTAGCTGCTTTGTGATTATTTCACAAAAGAAGTGACGAGGAGGTAACAAGTGTGTGTGTGTGTGTGTGTGTGTGTGTAGGCTGCTGTGTATGCCTCCTCCCCGTCCTCTCCACCATCTTTTTGTACTCATGGGGTGAGTGTGGAGGGAACAGCAGGACCGATACACAGAGGGACAGAGGTCTATTGTGCCCAAATATCAGGCAGTTGGTCCCTCCTCTCCTGATTGATGAAGAGCAAAGGAGGTGGGGGTTGGGGGGGGGGCATGGGTAGGAGATCAGAGGTGGTAGTAGTGGTAGTGGTGGTGGTGGGGAGGGGGGGGGTTAATTGTTACTTGGCCGTGTTTTAAATAGGTCTGGCCTTCTGTCCTCGTAAACAGCCCTGGTTGAGGTTATTTCTTCATGGAACGGGGAGGTGGTGTGGGTGAGAATAGGGAGAGTGGCCTTACCCCCACCACATACACACCACATGCACAGTCCCTCTCTCTTGGCAGCACCTCCCTCTCACAGATCCAGCTTCCTCCTATTCAGCATGGCCCCATTTAATCAATGGGTAGAAGTAAAAAAGGCCTCCAGGGGCCACGAGGTTGGGTACACACTGGAGCTGCTGTGGCTTCTGCTTATTGAACTTAAAAAAAAAGGGAGACTTTATTTCGCCGTTAGCCAAAAGCTGCACTGACCACAGATCATCCTAGCCTGCATATTATGCAGGTTTAAGGGATGCCGCGCTAGACATCAGCTGCACTCCGTGATGATCCCAGTAGAAAGAGTGCTTTGCTTGAGCATATTTTATTGGAATTGTATGTGATGGACCAGAACAAATTAGTGTATAAATAAATCAAACTAAAAATCGTGGTGTTTTTACTTCACCTTTTACAATAATGCCACTAAATAACATTGAGTGCAACTAATTCCCTTCAGAAGTCACGTAATTAGTAAACAGAGTCCATCTGTGTCTAATCCAATCGCAGCGTTGGTGGAAAAAGCACCAAACACATCAGAGATGACGTTGTGGAGTGGTTTAAAGCAAGTCGGTTTGTAAAGCAATATCCAAAGCTTTACATTATGTCATCTATTATCTAATAATAGAAATATGCAAATCTACCAACACACGGTTGTCCACCTTAAGTGAGTCATAAGAGTTCCTGTTTAAAGTTTGCCGAAAACAACCAACGCCGCACTTCATCTAGAACGCGCCATCCTCACAGTGAAACATGGTGGTGCTTGTATAACGCTGTGAAGATGTTGTTCTTTATTTCTTTGGCAGGGACAGGGAAGCTAAACGAGGTTTAAGGGACGATGCATTGAGGTAAATACAGGGTAGGCCTGAAAGAAAACCTAGAAGCTTTTAAAACACAGGAGACTGGGGTAGAGGTGCACCTTCCTGCAGAACAACAACTTTAAACATGCAGCACGCAGGTCAATGGGTTGGTGTAAAAATGGTCGATTCAATTTCAAAGTCGAGATTTGAATACAATTGATAATCTGTGACAAACCCTGAAAATTGATGTTTAGTTGATCTCTGTCCAATCTGACCACGCTTGAGGTTATTTTGAAAATATGACAATAATATGCAATAATAACAGACAAAAATATGCTTTTCTTGAAATACAAAATATCCCCAAAAAAATTGGGCTTGTAATTGCAAGCAAAGCAAAAGGTGCCACATCCCATAAAAGCCAGACTTGCCACGCAATCTTTAAACCCTGCTCTATTATTTTATTTACATTTTTTTTTCAGGCACAATGTGCAACATCAACATAGACGACTGTGTCATCAACCCCTGCCACAACGGTGGTACATGCATTGATGGCGTCAACAGCTTCACGTGCCTCTGCCCTGACGGCTACCACGATCCCACCTGTTTGTCAGAGGTGAACGAGTGCGCCAGCAACCCCTGCATCCACGGCCGGTGCCAGGACTTCATTAATGGGTGAGTACACGTAAAGGTTTTAAGAAGAGAGATAAAGAGAGGGAAACAAAATCCAAAACAAAAGTCTTTTACTTACTCATTTTATGTCTTGTGAAGCTATAAATGTACCTGTGACTCGGGCTGGAGCGGCAACAACTGCAACATCAACAACAACGAGTGCGACTCCAACCCCTGCATGAACGGAGGAACGTGCAAGGACATGACCAGCGGCTACCACTGCACGTGCAGAGTTGGCTTCACCGGTCAGTCTTAAACCTTTCTTTCCACTTGCTTTTCTGCTGGTGCTAAGGGATTGCTTATCTGGTGGGGGAAAACAAAAATCTAACCCCGGTGTGTTTTTTATTTTTTTTTATTTTTTTTTAATCCTTGCCGCTGTAGGACCTAACTGCCAAACTAACATCAATGAGTGTGCCTCCAATCCCTGCCTCAACCAGGGAACCTGCATTGATGATGTGGCTGGATACAAGTGCAACTGTTTGCTGCCTTATACTGGTACGCCATAGAGGGGCTTATCTTTCACTCGGGGGGGGGGGGGGTCACTCTGTTTGCTGGATTCTCGAGATCATGTATTCGCTGTCTCAGCTCTGCATGCACGCCTGAAAGCATAGAGATAGTCTCGCAGCTTCCGCGCAAAGGTTTTATCCCACCGCATCCTGTGTTGTCTAAGAAAACACCAGCTAAGAACAGGGATGTCTGTTTTTGGCTTCTGTGCGTGGAAAGATCGGCTCGTCTGTTTGGCCGGGATAAAGCAGCGTATGTGCGCTGGAATAACAAAGCGGGTCGTTTCAGCTGCAGAAGTGCACTCTAAGCACATGTCTTCTCTACTGCCACGTCCTGTTTCCTGTCTAAGATCAAACAATAGCAGGAAGTAGAAGGACATTTCCTGTTTGGCTAAGTTGTCATGGAAACGGATAAGGAAGTGGAATGGAAACTGGGATTTGGAAGCTGATGTTTTTAACTCAACACGTCAGGGAAGATATGTAGAGAGCGTGATCATTTGTGCCAATTAAAGCCTATAGTTGAGGAAATTGCTGCCCGTTGTCATCCAATGCTAACAGTGACGTTTGTTTCTTCGGCAGGTGAAAACTGCGAGACCCTACTGGCCCCTTGCAGCCCCCGACCATGTAAACATGGAGGGATATGCAAGGAGGCAGAGGACTATCAGAGCTTCTCGTGCATCTGCCCTGAAGGATGGCAAGGTTTGCATCTATTAGCGGTGGTGTGCGTGTGGCTTTCAGTTTTATCTCGCAGGTCATTGTTTTTCTTAAACGAATGTGTTTTTTTTCAACCAAAGGCCAGACGTGTGAATTCGACATCAATGAGTGCGTGAAGAGCCCGTGTCGCAACGGCGCCACGTGCCTCAACACCGTGGGTGGGTTTCAGTGCCAGTGCCAGCCGGGTTACGCCGGCCAACGATGTGAGACAGACGTCGACGACTGCAAACCAAGTGAGCCGCTGACCTCAGCTGTGACGGCTTCCCTCCCACGATTTAAAAACTCCATGAGGAAAAAAAAAACCAAAACAATCCATCTGCTTTGTTTCAGATCCATGCAGCAATGGAGGCCTGTGCCGCGACGGTGTCAACAGGTTCACATGTACCTGCCTGCCCGGGTTTCGCGGCAGCAGGTGTGAGCACGACATAAACGAGTGTGAGAGCAACCCCTGTAAAAACGGGGCTAATTGCACCGACTGCGTCAACAGCTACACCTGCACCTGCCCACCGGGGTTCAGCGGCATCAACTGTGAGATCAACACCAATGACTGCACCGACAGGTAGTTTACCTCATTTAGTCTACCCAATTCACCCAGTAATCTACTGAAATGCAATTTTACAACTAATCTCATTGCGTTTTCCTTATTTGTTGTGCAGCTCTTGCTTCAATGGCGGCACTTGTGTGGATGGGATTAACACCTTCACCTGCCTGTGTCTAACCGGATTCACTGGAAGCTACTGCCAGTACGACATCAATGAGTGTGACTCCAAACCATGCCTCAACGGAGGCACCTGTCTCGATGGTTATGGCACTTACAAGTGCACCTGTCCTCACGGCTACACAGGAGTCAACTGTCAGGTATGCTTACAGGGCACCGAGACACTGATGCACACCTGAAATAGCGAACTGAGTCTCAGATTTGGATTTAAGTTGCATGTCTAAAAAGCAATGGGTGCAAACTTGAATTGACTCGAGGTCTGGTACCTGAGCCTCATGAACAATCTTCCTCTCATGTAATCAGGGGTAAGAGTAAGCCTGTAAGTATGCAACAGACCACAGCTCCGCCTGCTGAGGCACACATTCTGCAAAAACACAAATTGCCTTGGGTGTATTACTCATAGACGTTTGCAGATCGTGGACTACTACTGGTTTATAACAATCTGTTCTTGTGAGCTGTAGCATCATAATAATGACCGATTAAGCTGAAACCTGTGTTTGAATAACTTTTGAGAATTTTATAACAAAATAATAGTATCATACCCCAGACAACATGTACTCTTGCTAATAAACTAGTGTCAATACAAACAAATGCTTTTTAGCCTCTTCAAAATAAATGCATCTTCTGTTCTGTTTATTATTAGTTTGTAATTTGTATTTATTCAGTACACGGTTTGCTAAGAATCCCACTAAACCTCTCAAAGTGGGAAGTAGAGAAACTTCCAAACCCAATGCATTGTAATATAGAGTAAAGGAGAGAACAGTTTTTACATGATGATTAACAAAATTAAAATACTTGTGGTTCTTCAAAATTAAAATGCTTCCTGTTTAGTTCCTCCATAATTTTTGTATCTATTATATCGGCGCTAAGGCAAATATGACACCCTATCGTTTCTAAATATAATTTACAGGAGCTCAAAAGTTCTTTGCTTGTTGAAATAAATGTTCTGATGATGACAATTGACAAATTTTCAAGTATCAAATTAGGCTCAAGTATAAAACAATACTCGATTAATAAACCTAAAGCAATGCAGTGTCGTAGAAAAATTACTTCTTAATATTTCTGATACAGCATCTATAAAGTGTTCCACTCATGTTTCACTTTTTAGAGTCTCGTGCGCTGGTGCGACTCCTCCCCTTGTAAAAACGGAGGTTCTTGCTGGCAGCAGGGAGCCTCCTACACCTGCCAGTGTCAGACTGGATGGACCGGCCTCTACTGTGACATCCCAAGTGTGTCCTGCGAAGTCGCAGCCAAACGGCAAGGTATAATAGTTCACATCATGCACCACTGCTTTAATCTTTGACAAAGCCGTATGGGTGGGGGGCAAGATCCTTAACTCCTTTCTACTGTTCTTGACTGCAGGTGTTGAGGTGTCTCAGCTGTGCAGGAACTCGGGCCAGTGTCTGGATGCTGGAAACACGCATTACTGCCGCTGCCAGGCTGGCTACACTGGGAGCTACTGCCAGGAACAGGTGGACGAATGTTCCCCTAATCCTTGCCAGAACGGAGCGACCTGCAATGATTATCTTGGAGGTTACAGTTGTGAGGTAAAGGGACAAACATTAAGTAAAAAGTCAAAGGAAGCAAACCCTTGACTGGAATTTTCATATAGTTTAAAAGAAACCTTCCAGAGTAATTTTTAGGAAATAAATGTTTTTATTGTCCTGTCGTTGATCATTTAAATATACTTCTGCTGTTTGTTTTTTTTGTCAGTGTGTCCCTGGTTACCACGGTGTGAATTGCTCAAAAGAGATCAACGAATGTCAGTCTCAACCCTGCCAGAATGGAGGCACCTGCATCGACCTCATAAACACCTACAAATGCTCCTGCCCTAGAGGGACACAAGGTGCACATCTGCGTACCAAAGTCAAATGTTCAAATGGGCCAGTGTGTTAGATGTGTTTGCTAATGCCGTGCATCTCCCTGTAGGCGTGCACTGTGAGATCAATTTGGACGACTGCAACCCCCCCAGCGACCCGCTCACAAATGAGCCCAAGTGCTTCAACAATGGAAAGTGCGTGGATCGCATTGGAGGCTACCAGTGTCTGTGCCCGCCAGGTTACGTAGGCGAACGCTGTGAGGGAGACGTCAATGAATGTCTGTCCAACCCGTGTGACCCCAGAGGGTCTTACAACTGCATCCAGCTCCCCAACAGCTACCGCTGTGAATGCCGCACCGGCTATACAGGTACATATAAGCATACCTCTGCCCATCCTTGGAAACTGATTGGGTAGATGTCTGAAAGAGCGACTGACTCGGTTTCTAATGTTTCTGTTTGACAGGACAACGCTGTGACAAGGTGTTCGATGGCTGCAAGGGAAGGCCCTGCAGGAACGGAGGAACATGTGCTGTGGCCAGTAACACACCTCATGGTTTTATCTGCAAATGTCCACCTGTGAGTGCGGCTAGACCCTCCGCTTCCAGTTGCTTCGTTTGGTAAATCCTAATCGGTGATAATGATTCAAACAATAAACTCTTTCTTTTGTTCTAGGGCTTCACTGGCTCTTCTTGCGAGTATGATTCCCGCTCCTGCGGCAGCCTGAATTGCAGGAACGGTGGTACATGTGTGTCCGGCCACCTGGGCCCACGCTGCATGTGTCCCTCAACCTTCACCGGGCCCGAGTGTCTGACCCCCACGGACAGCCTCTGCATTTCAAACCCCTGCTACAACGGCGGCACCTGCCAGATCACCCCCGATGCTCCGTTTTTCCAGTGCAGCTGTCCCAGCAACTTCAACGGCCTACTTTGCCACATCCTGGACTACTCCTTCGTCGGGGGGTTTGGCCGGGACATCACACCGCCTCCAGAAGTGGAGGTGAGCTGTGAGATTCCTCAGTGTGACGAGTGGGCCGGCAACCACATCTGCGACTCGCTGTGTAACAACCATGCCTGTGGCTGGGACGGAGGCGACTGCTCCCTCAACTTTGATGACCCCTGGCAAAACTGCTCGGCTGCTCTGCAGTGCTGGCGCTACTTCAACAACGGGAAGTGCGATGGCCAGTGTAACAGCCCCGGGTGTCTCTATGATGGCTTTGATTGTCAAGGACAGGAAGGGCAGTGCAAGTAAGTCCGGAAACATTAGGATGAGTCATAGAATGTGGTATTGACCAAATGTGACAAATTCTTCTTTCTTTCTTTCTTTCTTTCTTTTTAGCCCCCTTTATGATCAGTATTGTAAAGACCACTATGCCGACGGTCACTGCGACCAGGGCTGCAACAATGCAGAATGCGAATGGGATGGCCTGGACTGCGCCAACAACATGCCAGAGAAGCTCGCAGACGGCCATTTAGTTCTTGTGGTCCACATTCCCCCGGATCAACTGAAGAACCGCTCCTCGTCCTTCCTCAGAGAGCTGAGCAGCGTCCTCCACACTAATGTGGTGTTCCGCCGCGACGCAAAGGGAGAGCCGATGGTCTTCCCTTACTATGGCAATGAGCAAGACCTGGTGAAACACAACGTGCTGAAGCGCTCTGCGGAGGAGGGCTGGCCCGAGTGGGCTTCAGTGCCGGCCGACGTGTTCGGTCAGGTGAAGGAGAGCGTGTCCTCCGTGGTCAGCCGACGCAGACGTAGATCGTTGGATACCGTGCAAGTCAAAGGGTGCGAAGACATCAGTTTTAACAAAAATCGGAATGCGATTTCACTGGTTGCGATTTTGAAAAAGCATAGCAGTATTACACTAATTCGCTGACACTTCTGCCCATTTCTGTTCATAGATCGATTGTATATCTGGAGATTGACAATCGTCAGTGTTACCAGCAGTCTACTGAATGCTTCCAGAGCGCTACCGATGTGGCTGCCTTTCTCGGAGCACTGGCCACCAGTGGGAACCTCAACGTTCCCTATATTGAAGCTGTAACAAGTAAGTCTTAATATTTACAGATTCAGATTCTTTTTTTTTTTTTTTTTGCAATTATATGTGTAAATAAATACAAAAATACAATTAAAGCTATGTTAAACCCAACACGATGAATTCTTTCTCTCTCTCTCTAGGTGTGAGACCTACTCCCCCCACCACAGAGCTGTACCCCATGTATGTAGCATTTCTGGGCTTGGCTGTTTTGGGCTTCATATGCCTGGGGGTCATAGTGTCCCGTAAGCGGCGTCGAGAGCACGGCCAGCTCTGGTTTCCGGAAGGATTTAAAGTATCGGAGCCCAGCAACAAAAAGCGCAGGGAGCCACTGGGAGAGGATTCGGTTGGACTGAAGTAATTGGAGTTTTTCTTTTGCTACACCTAAAAACAAGTGTTAATCTCACCCCAGTATTTAGCTTACAGGTGATCTAACTTCTTTTCGTACTTTTTAAAGACCAATGAAGAACTCAGACAGCAACCTTATGGACGACAATCAAACCGAATGGGGAGACGATGATCCAGACTGTAGGCACTTCAGGGTAAGGCGAACGTTTAGTTTGCGCTTGCTGTTTTGCACGTATTAAACAAACTTTCTCCATCATTTGTAGCGCTGATATTATTATTGATATTACAATAATGTTTCTATGCCTCAGTTTGAGGAGCAGGCGATGTTAGATCTGAGTGATCATACAGACCAGAGGAAATGGACCCAGCAACACCTGGATGCAGCTGACCTGAGGATAACATCCATTGCTCCCACACCTCCTCAAGGAGAGATTGAGAATGACTGCATGGACGTCAATGTCAGAGGACCAGGTACGCATGCAAAGATGAAAAGACTCATCGCCGAACTTTAGGCATTGGCTGGTGTTGGATCTCTACAGTATGGCCATCTTGACTGGAATTTCATTGCAGTCAAGATTATTGCACAAATAGGTTAACCAAAAGCAAAATACCCCTACTTCTATTCACAGATGGTTTCACGCCCCTGATGATCGCCTCCTGCAGTGGCGGAGGGCTGGACAACGGCAACAGTGAAGAGGAGGAGGATCCGTCAGCAGAAATAATCACCGACTTCATTTACCACGGAGCCAACCTGCACAACCAGACTGACCGCACGGGCGAGACAGCCCTCCACCTCGCTGCCCGCTATGCCCGCTCAGATGCAGCCAAGCGCCTCCTGGAGTCCAGCGCAGACGCCAATGTTCAGGACAACATGGGCCGCACGCCGCTGCACGCAGCCGTGGCCGCGGATGCACAGGGAGTGTTTCAGGTAGCCTTACTCATTCACCCCCCCAGAGCCCCACATGGCTTTGCTGTTTTTGTTGAATTTAGCCTGGCAGCTCAAATTCTTTTACTGAAGAAGGTTGTCTCGTCACAGATTTTAATCCGAAATCGAGCCACCGATCTTGACGCCCGCATGCATGATGGAACAACGCCCCTGATTCTGGCCGCGCGATTGGCTGTCGACGGCATGGTGGAAGAGCTGATCAACTGCCACGCTAACGCTAATGCCACTGACGATTCTGGTAGCTAAAGTTTTATCGCCCTGTCGTCTTCATACACCTTTACACATTGATGATGATAAACCGTTTTTAATGTAAAAAAAATCTTTGCAGGGAAATCTGCTTTGCACTGGGCTGCCGCTGTAAATAATGTAGAGGCTGCTGTGGTGCTGCTGAAAAATGGCGCCAACAAAGACATGCAGGACAACAAGGTATGGGCAAACTAAGAAAACTATTTACACTCAATTTGTTTTCTTTTTTGCACTTTGTCACATATACAATAATCTTATAATGCATTTCATTGGCATTACATATGGAGAGGTGCAAACTTTATCATTGGGGAATTATTATTATTATTATTTTATTTTTTTTTACAAATTACTATCTAAAAAGTGTAACATGCATTTGCATTCACCCTGCCCCCCTTTGCTGTTTTACATTTACTTTTTAAAATCTAGTGTAACCAATTGCCTTCCAAAGTCACTGAATCTGATTCTACTTGTGCATAAGAGTGGCAAGAAGAAAATCAATTAAAAAGAGCTGGAGAAAAAATTTAATATTTGGTCTGCACGTGGAATGCCATGTGTTGCAGAACTAGAACTACATGTCTGCCTTTGCACACCACTCCTTTGGGGAAACATAGTGATGGCAGCATCATGCTGTGGTAACGGTTTGTTCACCATGGACAGGAAAGCTGGTCATAGCTGATAGGAAAGAGGGCTAGAACTAAATATCAGTGTAGATGTTCTCCTTCCAGAAGAACAACCCTACTTCCCTCCATTCTACAATTAAGTGCTACTTAACATTGATCCATTTCCATAGAATACTAATAAAATACAGTGAATTTAGTAAATGCAGTATTACAGCGTGTGAACAGTTTCACTTCTGTGAAAACACTTCTGTGAAACAATGTAGTGTCCGTTTCTGCTTCTAACCGTGGTTTCTGGTGTTTTTGTCGTTGTTAGGAGGAGACCCCGCTGTTTCTTGCTGCACGTGAAGGCAGCTATGAGACGGCAAAGGTTCTTCTGGAGCACTTTGCCAACCGGGAAATCACTGACCATCTCGACCAGCTGCCCCGCGACATCGCCCAAGAACGCATGCATCACGATATAGTCCGCCTCCTAGACGAATATAACGTGGTTCGGAGTCCTGGGCTGCACAGCGGGCCCTTGAGCACCTCCACCCTCTCTCCACCTCTCTGCTCCCCCAATGACTATCTCAGCAACCTCAAGCCGACGCCCTCTGGGAAGAAGGTTCGAAAGCCGAGCTCTGGTGGGAAGGGAGGGAAGGATGGGGGAAAGGATATTAGGGTGAAGAAGAAGAAGCCAGTGGATGGAAAGAGTAACTTGCTAGACACAACTTCTGTTCTGTCCCCCGTTGAGTCACTAGAGTCACCTCATGGCTACCTTTCCGATGTGGCTTCTCCTCCTATGCCATCACCTTTCCAGCAGTCGCCTATGTCCTTGAATCACCTACAGGGCAATGGGGACTCCCATACAGGCCAGATTAACATGGGTAAGGATTTGAGTTGCATGTCCTTTGATCCCCCCCGCCTCACCCACCTGCCGGTGTCCAGCCCCGGCAGCCAGGGCACCACATCTGTAGGTGGCAGCAGAGGAGGCCAGTGCGACTGGCTGACCAGGATGCATCCGGGCGTGAGCCAGCCGGGAAGCTTCACCCAGGGACTGCCGATGACACACAGCATGATGGGGGCCCTGCACGGCGTCAGCACCGCCACTCTGTCCCAGATGGTGGGCTACCAGAATCTGCCGACCAGCCACCTGGGCTCATCCCAGCACATGATGCAGCAGCAGCCTCGCTCCCGGCAGCTGCAGCACCAGAACTCCAGCTCCAGCGCGGCCGGTCAACCGCTGAGCCAGGGCTTCCCGAACGTTGAGCTGAACGGCGCTGACATGCAGCCAAGCGGCAGCTCGGGCCGCTCGGTTCCCATCCGCACCGTTTTGTCCCAGGAGACGCAGATGCTCGGCACCCAGTTTCCCACTCCCCCCTCCCAGCATAGCTATACAGGACCTATGGACAACACGCCTAACCACCAGCTACAGGTGCCTGACCACCCGTTTCTAACCCCTTCCCCCGGTTCTCCTGACCAGTGGTCCACCTCGTCTCCACATTCCAACTTGTCCGACTGGTCAGAGGGCATCTCCAGCCCACCAACAAGTATTCACTCACAGATGAATCTAATTCCAGACCAGTTTAAATAAAGACTTTATCGCACCTCTAACACGCAGCACAAATAGGAAAGCAGACTCTGACAGAAAGACAGTGAGAAGCTTTTCTCAAGGCTGAAAACTCTTCCTTTTCATCAGTTTTTAAACTAATATGATCAGTTTTGGTTATTTTTATATTTATTTATGTGTTGTTTTTTTTTACCTAAAAGAAAAGATTTTATATTTATGCTTTTTTTTTTTAAGTATGAGAACATTAAAAACTGTCAAAAAGGTGTGTATATTAGCGAGAAAGCCTCCTGTATGTATACACTGGTTATTTATTTGTTTCATGTAGATATGTTCACTGGATTCATTTGAATCTTTTTTTCATAGGTTTTACACAAACAAATTTTATTTGTGGGTTATGGTTTGTTTTATGTTTTGTACAGATTTTTTTTCTCCCCAACCTACATAGAATATTTTAAATGTTCAGTGTTAATTAAATATATTTTAACCTCTTTTTGTCCTTTTTTAGGTGACTTGTTTTGTTACTGAACTACATTTCACTGAGTCTTATCACTGTATTAGACATTGATTTAATATATTTATATAAAATTTCACCTTTCCTTAAAAGCTTGTTACACTGTCTTATGTGAACTAAATAACAAAAGAAGCAAGAGGCAGGAGAAAAGACATGAGAGGATTTGGAATTTTTTTTGGACCTTTAAAAGCAAATAATGTTTCTTAGTGGATGAGAGACTCTGAGCCTATTTTTTTTTTGTTTGATATTGGTCTGGGCTGGTGCTGAGTTACTGATTTGTGACCATTTATGATGCAAGGATCGCTCCTTTGTCTCATAGTGCTGTACGAATCATTGATTATGGTTACCGTGTTTAACCTGACAAGTGTTAAAGTTGCAGACCTGATGTGGAATGTTGAAATGTTACATTTGCCACTGTTTTTAGTGCCAGTGTCATTTTCTTTAAATTCGTTTTTCTTACGAAAAGCAATGTACGTTTTGAGATTTCTTGTAAAAATGTCTTTAAGGAGGAAAAATTGTTTGTAAAAGAAGTGGGGACCTTTGTGCGTTTAATGACATCGCCCTCTCTTTTTGGTAAGGAGTGGGGTTTAGGGTGTCTACGTGTCATGTTTTATAAACTAATCCAGAGGTAAAGATGTTTTTAAGATAAATAACTGTAACTGACTCTTCATGCACAGTTGTAGTTTGATAAGAAATATTTCCAGATTAAAAATGTTCTGTAAAGTTTTCATGATTGAATAAAAAAAGATACAATTAAAGCTAAAGAAATGTACTGTTCTATTTTATTTTTCTTTTCAGGCAGTGGGACCATTTTAATGTATTTATAGTAAACAGAATATTTTTTTCTCTAATGTAAAGTTAGCATAATTGTTTTTGACATTTTTCTCAATTACCATTTAGGGTTACAACACATTTGGGGTTGGGGATTCATCAGAGGAGGAGAAAATGCTTGGGAGTTGAGAGACCAGGGCCCTGCATTAACTTCTTTCTGCGTGAAGATTCAAATCAGTCAACTTAACTACAACAAGCGGAGTCAAAACATAGTTTGCAATGTATTTGTACTCAAGTCACAGACGAGGTATTGTCATACACAGAGATTAAATCATCAGAGAATCCAGCCCAGAAGGATGGTCGGGCACAAGCTAAACGTGAAATGGGCCATGGCTGCCAGCAAGAAACTTTGGGTATCGATTAACACAGATTTGTTCTTGATGTTGGAGCAGCTCAAAGGCGCAGTGGAAAAAAAAACTTGGAAGAATGAGACATCCTCTACCAGTATGGTGCAAAACATTTTGGTGTTCAGGACAGGAAGTCTGGCAGACAGGTCCCAGCAGCACCATCTTCAAGGAGACAACAGAGCCTCTGCCAGCAGAGGAGACAACTTTGGAAACAGTGGAAAATAGCCTCTTAGTTGGCTCCTCCTCGGCTAGCGGCTCGCCACAGGAGGAAGAGGGAGAAAACAAAAATACAGTTCTAAAAAGTTGCTTTCAAATTCTTTAGAAAACTTCTTTGCTGGGGAGAAAAGTGGAACGTTTGTAACAGCTTGGAAAGATCTCGAAGATTATCTAAAGACGCATTCTGATAATAGGCAGCATGAAATGACCATTCAATGATGACCTTAAAGTCATCATTGGAACTCATCCCAAACCCAGAGTGTGTGAACAACCAGTGAAAAGCTTTGGGAGGCGGTATGATGCAAGACAAAGACCAGGTTCAACAGGTGCAGATAGAGATCAGCGCTGGGCTTCGGACATAGATAAGACTTAGTTGTCTGGAAGACTGAAGGCCTCATGTCAGCAATTTTGCCTGCTTCCTCAGGTAATGTGGCCCCCTTACACTCACCGAGGTTCCCATCACAACACTTGATAAAACAAGGCTTAGTCAAGAAACGGCTTGGAGTTCCATGCTGCCGGTCCAGCACGGGTATTTATAGCGATGGCATTATCAAACTGCCTCTCGCCGGTCTCACAGTGGAGTTTAAGTGGGCTAAGGCAAAACTGCATGTGATACTGAACGAGTCTCCAGAAGTGGTGGGGAACAACAATGCATCAACCATGGTGGCAGGTAGCAAATGGAAACCAGCCAATGCCTTTGAGGAGGCAACATCTGCAAAAAAAGAGCAGACTTTGGACGAACAACCAGGCAGCCATCAAGAAACGAAGATACAGTGAAAGATTGCAGGAAGACGGTGGTGGAGGCAACAGGGCGGGCCAAGACAGTCTTATGTGGGAAGCAGGGCCAGTGGACACCGTAGGACGGTGTGGAGGGCAGGAAGATCAGGTGGAAGGAGGTGTAGGTCCTGGAAGCAAAATGTCTGAGCACCAATAAATCTTCTTGACTCTCTTGGTGAAGATTCAGGATGTGCATTATGTTTTTGGCCAGGATCCTTCAAACACATCAAGACGTGCAAGGTTGGCCTCACCCAGGTCCTCAAAAGTCTTGCCACCACTCTGGAAGAGAAGTGAGCAGACATCAACTCTCTGATACCAACAGAGCAGAAGCTGGTGTGTAACACTTAGCAGCCTGTGACTGGGAAATACTCGAGGTCCAGGAGACGTTTAGACCGAACATTAAGACTGAACATAGGGCTATGGCCTCTTCTCTGCGGGAATGTCTTTCTCATTGAACTCTCTATCCCCTCGGAGGACTCTTAGGTTGAGCCTATGAACATAAACACCTGTACTATACCAAACGTACAGCCGAGGCTCCACATACTACTGCTGGAGATGCTCTCATAAATTAACTTTTCTGAAGAGGTGGTCATCCTTCGCCAATTCAAATGTGTCCGTAGGTATGTGCCTGCACACAGAGGATGTCTGTTACAGTTTCTACGCATACATTTTTCAGATTTTCTTTAATGGATGCAAAATCAATTACTCAAAAGCAGTGATTGAATGAAAACATTGTACACAGGATTGACACGCAAAGACAATTGTGGATGTTACGGCAAGAAATATTCACAGGCTACAAAGTTGGCGAAATTTGAACTAGCCGATTGGGTTAGGTTATAAAGTAACACCCCAAGCTTTTGATGTTTAAAAGACCCCTGTTCTAATAATCTTCTGAAAATAGACCGTGACGTGACTGAAAACCTGCCAAAAAAAATTTCCTGTCCACTTAAACTGACAGGCCGGGCACTCTAAAAATCTGACAAGAAAAGAAGAGTGGCAAGAAAAAAATAGAATTGAGGGAAGAAAGCCCAAGAAATTACTGTTCAAAGTTTGCCACAAGATATGCAAGGGATAAAAGTATCACATGAAAGAAAGTACCTAATTCCAATGACAGCAGTATTAGGATTCAAAAGCACTACAACAAATATATTTTAGGCACCCGTGCTACACAAATGAAAGGGGAGAAAAAACTATAGAAAAGACCATCAGACCGTAGTGGCTTGGTTTTTACCAGAAACGGTCTCAGTTTTTAGTTGTTCATATTTATAGTTATTTAGGCATTGAGGTAGTTTTCCTTATTGTGTTTCTTCTTCTTTCAGATTTTCCCACACCACTGCGAGTCATCTGTCACCATCTACCCATGTATTTTGCATCTTCTTCTCTCACATAAACTACCTTCATGGTCCAGTTTGGAAAAGAGGAGACATCACTCTGCGTTAACTAAACAACAAAATAAGTCAGTTCATTGTCTTCCAGTAGTTACACAAAGCCACCGCTTCCAAAATGGCAACCCATCCATCTCTCTCTGCTGCATCTAGGGTTGCCAGATCTGAAGGAGAGTTTACAGCTAAAGCACAATGCAACCTAAAAAAAAACAACAAAAAAAACCCCACCACCAGCCCAAATCTCAGCATCTCTTGAAACTAATTTTAAAAGCTTATAACTATTACGCACAAGATAAAGAACACACCATAAGCACACAACTGCACCAAAACAAATAAAAAAGGTTAGGTACACAGACAAGCATCCCTAAAAGTATGCAATCAAGCAGCAAATAGCCAACACACAAATCCCAATCATGTTGTCAAATCTACCCTAAAAAAAGTTCATATGTTTCCATTTTACATATAGCCATGAAGATTTCTTATGTTGATTACCAAAAAACAACAACAACAACAAACTAGTGGCATCATCAACTCGATCAGTTGAACACCTTGCACTGAAACAACAAAGTGACCTTACCCTTGTGTAGTATATCAGTTGTCTTCTTTTAAACAGAGAAATGTTGATCTATGTTTTGCTGTGGTGCCATGTTGTTTCAAATCATGAAGTAGCTGTGATTTCTGTATCACAATAATTGCACCGAGCTTTAGAGTTATTCTCTGGAAATAAGGGGAAATCCACGATTTTAGCTCCAGATACACCTCCCATTTCTTTCTGTGTATATTTTTGTATCTTTCAGCATGATGCTGTCTCCCAACATCAGGTCAAATCTTAACAGTAAAGGCCTTAATGCAAACACACCATAGAGTGACTAAGATGAACTCTTAACCCCGTTTCAGGTATTTACAATTGACAGTGTCCTATATCATTTCATAGTGACACTTGATTAACTACATGTCTATCACTGATATATGATTCTCCACATTTATGATTCTCCACATTTCAGAATAAATCATATGAGTGCAAGGAAGCAGCATTGTATTGAAATGTGAAAGGTAGTATTTTATTGTCAAACAATAACAATTCTGAAACAATTTTCAACAGTTTTTCCATAGTTTGAAACATTTTTCACAGTTTTTATAGAAGGAAAAACCAACTACAATGTTGGAGACGTTCAATTCAGGTATAAAATCCTAGCCCTTAGCCCTGGTTCATCCCTGAATAGAGGAATGTCGCCCCCTTCTGGTTGTTTCTCTTAAACACAAATGTGTGATTTCAATATGAGCATTCCGTTTATAAAACCCTTTCCTTTTCGGCAAAATAACTTTAGTTCTTCACTAAGAATGTTGAAATTATTAAAATGTACCCATCTATGCCTCGAAAAAATATCAATGGTAAATATTTTTCTTTGATTCCAAGAAGCAATTTGTTTTCGCATTAAATTAATTTACATAATTTCAAACTACACATTCAAACCAAACAATATATATCGGCGTAGATGTTGCATACTTTATAGGTAGTTAAATGGACAAAATTTAGTTAGGTTCTGTTTTTACTTTACTAATCGCAAACTTAATCAATCAATCAGCTTTATTTCTAAATCACATTTTAAAAGCCACATGGGTACCAAAGTGCTGTACATTAAAACAAGAAAAGGTTAAAAAAAAACATGTTCAAAACATACACACACAACATGAAAATACAAAAACCAAGTTCACGGCAAGAGTATTTTAAAATGCCCTATACGACAAGATCAAAGTGTATTAAAAGCAAAGAAATAAAAGTGCGTTTTTAAAAGACATTTAAAAACAGGAAAAGAGGAGGCCTGTTTAGGAGCAGCAACAGCTTAATTTAGCCAATAGCTCATGCCAACAGTCTAAGGATTCAAAGCACACATCTTCATTTGCCTCATATAACATCTTAAACAAAACCATCAGATATGACAATCTAACCTATTCTAACAACTATTCTGGGGCCGGTAACTACATTCGTCCGCTAATTTTTAAGAACTGTGTTTCTTAAAAATTAGATATCAATTTACAGTTCACAAACACTTTAACATTTTAGTTGTGTGTGCAAAATCTACAGTGTGTTACAACATCTTCTGAGAAAGAGGGTGGAAAAATGAATCATGGTTTGAATTTATATATACACATACAAAATCCGAAAACTAGGGTTTTCTGTGATACCCCTGGATAAAATGCAGTGCAACAAGCGTCCTTTAGCAGTCATCTAACTTGTAAATATGTCCCCCCTTTGAGTAATTTAAGCTCAGTATAAAAGATTTGTTCTGTTAAGGCCTCAGAGGTTTGTTACAGAACATCTGAGATCACAGCATGCCAGATGTATAGTTGCGGAAAAGTTTAGAGTAGAGTTAGGCAACAAAACAACATCTCAAGTGGGACAAGCTGAAAGTTTCACACTGTGCCGTTCATTCCATCAGCCAAAACATTAAAAAAGTAGGGGACAACTACCCGGACATGGCAATCCATTCCAACTGGCCCAGACAAGAAGATAAATAATCAGGGAGGCAGCCACGAGGCCCGTGGTAACTTTGCGGGAGCTGCAGAGATCCACACCTCAGGTGGAAGAATATATTAAAGGGGCAACTATTAGTCTGACATTTATGTATTGAGGGGAAGAAGAAAATGATTGATGAACGTTAGCTTTATTTAGTGCTGCTTCAGATTTGCCACAATAAAATAAAAAAAAATAAAAAAGCAGGAAATGCAGAGGACACAGCATATATGTGGAAGAAGGTGCTTTAACTATGATACCAAGATTTACCTTTATAGTGTGCTTGCAAAACACTTATTGTGCTGGAAAACCAACTGTGCACATCAACCTTTTGCACACCATTTACACGGTGACAGCATGGCAGCATAACCCTTAGGTAATGCTTTTGTTCAGCATCCTGGACGAAAGGAAAGCCTAATAGAGGCAAAAAAAAAAAAGAAAAAAAAAGAAACAGGCGTCTTGCTCTGCTGTCACAACAGGACAACAGCGCCCTCAGCTGGCGAGCGCGTGCATCGCAGGCCGGCCGAAGGTAACACCCGTCCCCATAGATACAGGCTCCTACGGCGAGAAGCGGCTGCTCGAGCACCCCGGCGGACCGGTTACTGTGTCCGGGGCGATGACAGCTTCGCGATGAAGCAGCCATTGCTCGGGCTTCCCGTTTTCCTCGACGGCGCCGCACTCCCGGCTGGTTGGCAGTCGGATTTGGTATTATTGGATTAACGAGCATCAAGCTTTCAGCCCAGCAGGGCCGCCGAGGAGCTTCGTCTCGCCGCGGACAGGGAGGAGTCTCCCCGTTATAAGGCCCCACCGCCGGCATGGCGGCGCTTTAACAACGCCAACACACCTGTCTGAAGAGCCGAGGCTGCGGAGCAGGACGCAGATGTGCTCTTAGAGGTGAGTCTTTCTTTCTTTCTTTCTTTCTTTTTTTGGGTATCCGCCGCCCCACAGAGCGACCAGCTTTAGCGGGGCGAAGACCCCGTCGGCTCTGCGCCAGCAATGATCATTGTTCCGGCTGTGTCAGCTCCTAAAAGCTCCGTTAAATGCAAACAATGCCTTATTAGAGAGCCATCGGTTATTGAGAATGAAAGCTGGATTTGTAGATTTCAACCTGACGCATCATCATCAACACCACAATCATCATCATCATCATCATCATGGTCTGATTCTCATGGTCGAAAGTGTTTGGGTTGTATCTGAAAGGGCTCACATCCGCTGCTGGGATGATGGGATGCTTTGTTGCATCCCATCATCCCAGCAGGTGATGAGGTAGCAGGCCCTGCTTGTTTTGTTCCCGGGTGATGTAATGCTGTCTGCCTCCACCACTAGCAGGGCTCATCTTTGTTTTCTTCCTCCCGAAGGATGGATGTGAGTGCTGGCAGGGACGGCACCTGGAGGAGGAGAACAGCAGCATCAGCAGCAGCAGCAGCAGCTGAGGAGGATGAGGAGGAGGATGGAGGAGGCGTGGAGGCCCAGGTCGTACCACTGGAGCTCTACGACTGTGCACGGGCCAAAATAGAAGCCAATCTGCGCTGGTTGTTTGCCAAAGCCTACGGCCGAGGTAAGGCTCTCTCCTCCTCGCCGTCGCGTCTTTCACCTGCTGAGACCAACCTGGTGCTTCCGCCGGGCGCCTCCTTCATCCGCCGTTTGTCCGATGGGAGATTCAGTGTGACGGGGTGCTTACTGAGGGACGGTACGGCGGCCTGTTGTGTTCGTACTGACATTACATGCCGTAGGGCAACGCAAGAGGACGGTGAAACCGTAGACTGGACCGAAACAGACAAACCATTAGACATTTTTTTTATTATTTCAGACAAAAATCTAAAAAGTCTGATTTCAGTCCCTTTCTGCGTCCCCTTCACCTTGATTCCTGTGAATAAAATCCAATGTATAATGTAGAAACCTGATTATACAAAAAAAGGGAGTCCATCTGGGTGTAAATTATTGTCTGGATATAGAGAGACATTGTTAAAAGAAACTCATACTGAGTACAGTTTGTCACCGACCACCTAGGGGCTACTGCTGTGATCAAATGAGGCACCAATAGGGCTTTTGGGGTCTTCTTGCTAAACTGAGAGAAAACTACACTGCAAAAACGGATCTGAAAACAAAGAAAAATGTTCTTAAAGTTAGTCTGTTTGTCCTCGATTTGAGCCAGTAAATAAGATTATCTGCCAATGGAATGAGTATCTTTACCCCTAAAATAAGATAATTAGACATCCTGCACTTGAATTAAGATGATGGAGATGAATTGTTCCTATTTTAAGAGGAAATATCTTATTCCGTTGGCAAATAGTCTTATTTACCTGCTCAAATCAAGGACAAATACACTTATTTTAAGAACATTTAACTTATTTTTAGTTCTGTTTTTGCAGTGTAACATTTGCTCACACCCTGAACACGTGTTCCCCGCTTTGATGCATGGTGATGGCAGCATCATGCTGTGGTAATCCTGTGTTTTTAGCAGGGGGGGCATGCCACGCTTTCCAGATTTTGATTTGTGAAAAAAAAAAAAAAACATTTGGCAAATCATAATCTCCCTTGACGTTTAGGCTACACTTTGTGTAAGTCCATCCAGCAAGAATGCCCAGTAAATGACATTGTGATTCGTGGTTGTCACGTGGAGAAATTTGAAAAGGCTTAAGAGGTTTAAATGTCTAAGAGCCGTAGAGATATAAAGGTCCCGTTTGGTCGTCGTTTGGAAGCCTGGCAAATCTATTCCGACCAATTTTTCATCGACTCCTCTTAGAATCCAGGAAAGCAGTTTATCATCGACTAAAGTGATGATTCAATTACTCTAGGAATTACAACATGCGTTTAAAAAAAAATGCTTTATTAGTCCGTTCAGATCATTTTAGAGGGAAAAGAAACCCTGCTATGAAATGCGAAACCTTAAGTCAGTGGAATCGTTTTGCAGGCGGTCGTACGCCCTCTGCTGCTGCGCTAATCTGTGACAACCTGAACAGTTTCTGATGATTCGTTTGTTGTTTTTCAGCCAAACATGTCAAACTTGACCGTTTTTTTCCCCACCTGCTTTAAACCAAACGCCTGTCCGATTTATTTTATCCTCCATAGAGCTTCTGCTGACCTATTCTGACATTAAATAGGCTACGATACTACCTTCAGACTTCCCATGATTATTTTGGCCATTAGATTTACTCTTTTTTCCAATATTTTCTAGTATGAAGTGTTGGTGAATGAGCCAAACGCCATTCAGCGGAGCAAATAAGAACAAGAAAGGAAACCGTCGTCAAATTAGATCGTACCGAGGGGATTTGTTTTATTAGCTAGTGACTAACAGCTAAGAGAATTACTCCGCATGGAGCACATCTTTGTTTTTCCATTGGAAGCGGCTGGTCAGACTCCAATGGAGTCAGACCAGCGTACGGATTTTGGCCCCTGTGCGCTCGGGTTTCCTCCCACGGTTAAGTTGCTTTAGAGGTTCATTTGTGAATCGACGACATCTCTCGGCGTGACTGCAGACGGTCCTCTCTCTCTCTCTGCTTTTTGCTGACCCGCCCCAACTGTATAGCCCCTGTGTCAGCCGATTCCAGACCCCTTTTTTTTAGTTTTCACGGTCTCCAAAAAAACAAAAAAGGATCACGTGTTTGAAATGTCTTATGCTAAATCTTAAACTAAAGAAATCAAAAGTGCCACTAAAGTGTTTATTTTTCCACCGTAGCTGGGTGTAAGGGATTCTAATACGAAAAAATCTTCACCTTAGGGATTGACATCTCTTCTTTTAACGCAGAGGTCAGGTTCGGTGATGTCGCTGGCTCTGATTAAGGCCTATAGAGGCAATAAAGAAAATGATCACAAGGCCACGCCGGTGGATGAAAGTGTGGGAAGGACTCAGTTTATGTGGGTTTCTGTGCCACTCGCTGTCTGCTCGCCCGGGCTTCTGAGGACGAGGTCAGCGCTGCTGTCCGCACACCCCAGCGAGACAGTGATTCGTTTGGAAGAGGATACTGGGGCAGCCCTCGTGTTGCAGAAAAGTTGTTGTTATGGCTTCCAGGGGATGAGTCAGCATGTCGGATGGAGGGGTTTTCCTCCTGGATTTCTGCTCCGGGAGAGCTCAGCAGTTTGGCTCAGAGAAGGAGACAAAGCGTAGTAAATACAAGGCTTGTTAGTGAGCACTTCCCTGCTGCTTAAAAATATAGAACCTTTAGTTGTGTTCTCTCTCTGACATTCAATTAGATGAGACTTTTTAGCTCATTTTGGATGCCCAAAAATGTTTGCATGTGTAAGCCTCCCCTCTTTTTTTCTCTAAATGTAACTATTTTTAGTAGTATTATAGTGCGTTCCACCTGTTCTTGGTAGTCGGGATTCACACTGCAAAAATAGAACATAAAATAAGAAAATTCTTCTTGAAATGAAAGTATTTTTCCTTGATTTCAGCAGGTAAATCGCAGTATTTGCCAATGGACTTAGAATAGGAACAATCCATCTCCATCATCTTATTTCAAGTGCAGTATATCTAATTATCTTATTTTAGGGGTAAAAATACTCATTCCATTGGCAAATAATCTTACCTGCTCAAATCAAGCGCAAATACATTAATTTCAAGAAAATGTTACTAATTTTTAGTTCTCTTTTTAAAGTGTATCACCTACGGGTCGGAAAATTTAACTGAAATGGCCCCTAAAGCGTGTATTACGAGTCGGAAAGTCGGTGCAACAGGATGATACCCGACATCGGCATTCATGATGGCTGCTACTTGCCATGGACTAAAAGCTCATACTTTGACTGTTTGTAGCAGCTCTCTATCGTTTATGTAATGTTTAGTCAGTCGTACAGGTGCTACCTTTCAGTGTTCATCAGACGGGATGTTTCAGCTCTGTTTATTTGCACAAAATGCCGCCTAGAACGGCGTTATTATCATTGTTATTGTTTTAAAAACATTGCAAGCTTCAATGTTTTTCCTGCTGTCCGACCGAGGCAAAAAGGCGGAGATGACGTAATCTGCAACTCGTGAGTTCCCACCTCCGAGGCAAAAGGAACGGACCATTAGACCACAAAACATGTCACCAAAGCAACTTTTTTTGTCCCTTAATGCATTTGCAAATTGTATTCTGGCTTTTGGAATAATGACTTCTTCCTCACTGAGTGGCCATTCAGGGACGTTTGTCTCTTTCTTGAATCTTATAATAACCGGACGTTGCTGTGCCATCTATACCTGCGTATAACTGTTTTGAGCAGATGAATTTGGCAGTCTTCAGTTCCTAAATTGGACCAGACTTGTGGAGCGCCACAATTCTCTTCCTGATATCCTGCTTGGCTACTTTTGAGTGTTTGAAGTGTTACCTTAACGTGCGTCCACAGGAGAGCCTCCAATTAACTCGTTTGCAATTATAAGAAGCCCTGACATCCTCGTCTGGGCTTAATCCACTTCTTAGAGACATCTTGATGCATGTAAACATGGACAGAAACCAGAAAGTCTGACTTCATGCCAGACAGTGGGGAAACATTGGGTGATCTTTCTTTCTTTACATAGTATATAGATTATTGGTCTTCCTCTGTTCCAGGGTCACAGCTGACTTTTCAAATGAAAGATACAATTTCTAAGCTTAGAAAAATGCGGGCTCTGTTTTGCTGTTTAAAATTTAGTTCCCAATTACTATGAATTGTGTTCGATTCTAGGCGAGCGCCCCCAACCGTTACGATCAGCATGCTTCCCTTGACATGACCACCTGTGGTAACTTTTAGTTCATGTCCTAATGTTTAGTTAGAATTATGCCACAGCCTGTTCCTCAAAGGACGGATAAGTCCGTTCAGGTCCAGTTAGTTCTTGTTTTACTCTTTACAAGCTCTCAGTGTCTATGGACTACATTACAGTCATTTTGTGTTAACCTTGAAACCAGTTTGAACATATTTAGCTTTTTAATTCACCCCCTTATTCTGTTAAGTCCTGGTTCTCCGCTCTGAAACCAGCTCTGAAATGGGTTTGGGATAATTATCTCGTTCGTGTCGAAGTTTCAGTCGTCCAGCGGTTTATTTCGGAAGAGGTTGAAGATTTAGAGCTAATCCTCCTTTGTTATTCCTGCCATTTTTTCTTTGTTTTATCTATTTTGGATTGCACTGGTACCTGATAAAAGTGGTTTAAAACCCTCAATTTGACTACTTTGAACACATATCAATGTCACTCTATTGATAATATTTGTCGGAGACTGTTTGTCCCTGTTAGCTGCTGAAACAGAGACGCGTCTCTTTATGTCTTACAGCTTATCTATTTTTGCCAAAGTAAAATTCAGTTTAAAGAGTAGAAGCTGTAGCAGATGGAAGCAAAAAACAAAAAAAAAAAAAACAAACACCTGGCCTTGTTTAATTTGATGAAACCGCGCCCTTGGTTGCCACTCTGATTAGCTTTACACGCAAACTTGCACACAAACACAGGGGGTGCCGGGAGGACTGTGTCGTCTTTGAGCTGGTGTGAAAGTCAGAGTCAGCCAATCACATGTTTAAGTGTTTAACGGGATTGGACCTGGAGGCTTGCGGTGTGTTCAACAAAGCCTTCTTGTTCAGACTCATAAAATGCTAATTCATGGCCGCTGGTGGCTGATTTGACTAGATTTTGTAGGATAGTAGAATAACCACAGTTTTTTTTTTTTTTTATTCCTATTTTGATTCTACAGCTTTTCATCTCCAATGATACATTTAATGTTCTGAATCCAGATTATGCTGATTTTATGTGTGAGAACTATGATCATAATAAATAACACAAGGATGTAAGTTACCGCAGAAACTAAATGATTCCTCTTGGGAATATTAAACGGCTTCGTCCAGAGCTTCCCTGAAAGCTTGAAGCTGAAAAAGCTGCTAGCTTGGCTTTAGGCCTCTCGCTGCTTTCTGTCAGGCAAGCCTTGCCACGAGTGTGCGTCGTGAATATTGTGTTTTCTCAGCATGTACTCTTGGGGAGCTATCTCCATTAACCTTTCTCGCTGGAGTCGAAGAGCTGCGTATTTCTGCTGCATTGGCCAGAGTCTGAAAGCCCTGCACCGTCTGTCAGCAACATCTTTGCGTCCTTTTTAATGGAGCGCCTGAACAGGAACAAAGACCTTCCCTGTAGAAAACCTGCACACAGACAACCTTTCTTAATTCCCCCCCCCACGCTCTAACACATGCTCACCAGGAGGGCTGTGATGCTTAGATCAGGTGGATAACAGATATTGAAGGAGGATCAGCAGCAATGATTGCTGAAGAAGCCCCCCCCCCCCCACTACACACACACACACACACCTAAAGTCACAGACCGTAAAATGATCAAATGAGCAGGAGATGGGACAGCATCCCAGCCCCCACTATTAGCCATGCTGGCATTTCCTCCCCTCATCACCCATCACCACGGCAACCAGGAAGGACAAGGGGACGTTCAGGGCGGCTGAGGCTGTGAGAGCGTCAGGGCAGGGAGTGTGCAGCATGAGCTGGAGCAAAACTAGACAGGTTTAATCAAGCCCAATGCAAAGAGCTTTTTTATACATGCTCCTGGATGCTCGTACACATACAGCTACTTTAGCACTGAGTGAGAAAGAGGTTGTGGTGGTTTATTCACTCACAGAAATCATACAAAATTTGAAGCACTCTTCAAAGCTTTGAAAGCAACACCCAGCCATCTTGGGTAGGAATCACGTTCAGAGTGTGTTTTTTATGTTCCTAGGTAAAGTGATGGGTGTTTTGAGTAGTGGTGCACCAGCCGAAGCACCACCACATAGAAAGGTTAAAGGCCCCCATATATATTTAAATTACAGCTGGAATAAATTGCTTTAGATTTTCCAAGATTTTCCTGTTTGCATCACTCAGATTGTATGAAGCTAAAACTGTCTACCGGAAGGTGGGGGTAATATGTGTTTTTTTTATTTATGAAGTTAAAACAAAAGGATCCGATGGAGACTAACTCAGCACAAGTGTCTATTTTGCCACTATCTTTGTATATCTTACATGTAATAATTTTACAATCTGGTACATTTTAAACAATTATCTTTTTTTTGTTTTTACCTTTTTAAAGGAAGGGAGTCATTCCACCGTCTTTTACAATATGAGGTGGTGGATTAAAAAACATCAAACAAAAACACACACGCACACACATATATATATATATATATATATATATATATATATATATATATATATATATATATATATATATATATATATATATATATATATATATATATAGTTTGTGTGTGTGTGTGTGTGTGTGTACGTGTGTTTGTCAGGATAAGGAAAAGTGCTGCCAGTGAAAGTATGTACATTATAATAGCCTGCAAATGGAACAGCAGGGTCATCAGATACCAAATAACATGAAAACAATGAAGGTCATGTACAATCAGGAAGTCTCACTTAAACTTGAGGCGTGTCTGGTGTGTGTGTTTTAGTACCTCATTCAGTGAAGTTAGAGGTTAGTAGCTGGAAATTATACTCAAGAGGAAGAGTTGTGATGGTTCATAATAATGTTACTCAAAGATAAATCTGTTGTAAAGTTACGTTTAGAAGCAATTTTTTTTTAAGTTACTCAAGTAGTTGTAACTGAGTTAATTTAACCAGTTACTACCACCTCTGATGTGTTGTCACATGACATGTTAACTTTGGAGATCGCTTATCTGCTAAACTGATTTAACTATATTTAACCAGTTGAATTTCAGGCGGATTGAAATAAGAGCAGCGAGCTCTAATAAGTGTCCATTTATGAGGCTTTCTCTTTAATTTGATCTGCTGTGGGATTCACGTCCTGCTGCGAGCAAAAAGCAAGCAGCTGGCCTGCCTGCGCTCAAAGCTTAAAAATGACTTGCAACGAACACATTTTCTTTGTTTCACTTGTGCAAGAAAAAACAAAAAAACTCAAAGCAGGACATTGTGCTGAAAACATTTTATTTTTGTCTAAAGAAGGATGATTTAAAAAAAAAAAAAAGGTTTACAAAGTTGCTAAATCCAATGTACTTTGCTCATATGAGTGGGTTTGTCCCTATTTCTTTGCAATGTAAAAAAAAAAAATGCAATCACCTGTCTGCATCAGCACCCAACGCGCTGGCGGCTAAATGTTGACAGTCCTGCAGGCCTTTAAATCTGGATTAACAAATCCTGGGCATGTAAAAATAGCTTCCCCTTGTATGTGTCCAGGAGCAGCAACCAGCAGCTTAAACATCAGCCCTAAGTCTGTTAACTCGTTGACTTAAAGCCTCTGTTGCACAGCATGCCTCCTGACATGTTGCTCAGGATCTGAGTTTGTCCTAGGGCTGTGTTTTTTTTTTTTCCTCTCTCCAGACAGTCTAATACCTTATTAGTTTGTGCACTGAGTGCCTTGGGGTTATGTAACATGGTGAGAAACTGGTAAACACGTGTCTGGAAAGAACAAGTTGTGTGAGCGATGGTGCGTGATATTACTGTGGCTTAAAGGAAATTAATTACTTACTGTCAAGGCAGCCTATGCATTTTTTTTAATTTTCAAGTGTGGCTTCATTCTTGTTTTAATCCCAGATCACATCCCTTCGGATCTTCGCGACCCATTCTACACTGACCAGTATGAGCAGGAGCACATCAAGCCGCTGGTCATCCACCTGCTGCTCTCTGGAGAGCTCTACAGCCGAGTGTGCGCGCTCATCCTTCCCGCCGAGCAGGCCGCCTCCCTCCAAAGCCACCAGTCTGTCATCCAGGCGCTGTCCAGAAAGGGCATCTATGTCCTGGAGGCCAGCAAAACACCAGTGTCTGACCTGGATCTCAGCTCCTCCCCCATCAAAATGGTTGGTACTCCCTTCTGACACCAAAATTGTAGCGGTTAAAACTAACTCCGTCCGTCCATCCATTCGTCCATGTATGTTGCCTCAGTTTTGTATGAAGACATAAATTCATGGTGACATTTCGAAATAGCGTTTTTTAAAGCGGGGCCAGAAATGTAGTCAGTCAGTGAAATCTAGAAATGAAGTTGGAGAATATATTTTGGAATAATAAATGTACAGGAACGCCCAGGAAAAGTCTGTCGCTATCACCAAAAGTTGATGAAACGCGGCGCAACTTTGAGCTGTTTTGTGCCAACGGTTTCTTCTAGATATTTTTGGAATCTGCGATGAGTTGGCCGGAGCAGGGGTCTGCCACCCGTGGCTTTTTGTGACCCTCCAATTTAGCTGCTACAAAACCAAATTAGAAATCTGAATAGCAAGGCTATAAGTAAGGATGGTTTTAGCAGTTTTTCTCTGTGTGTTTATGTAATATCGGCATAGAATATCAAAAACGGAAGGGCAACAATGGTACAAAGCTTTTAAAAGTAAATAGCTTCAAACCTCAGTCCTCTGTGGCTCTATGTTCTTTCAGGAAGGGGTGAATGCAGCCTGTCAATGACTTGATGCAATCTGCTGGGTTTCCTTAGACAGAAAACTTTTTGATCAATCTGTCTGGATGATTTGATTTGATTGAATTGACTTAGCAAAGTGCCTTGAGAGAGAGAGAATTGGCGTCACATAAATAAAATAGAAAAAAAAAAATGTATGTGCCTTCTATTTTTAAGTGGGCTACCTATATTTCTTTATTTCCATAGTTATGGCAAGGACTCTTTCTTCAAAATTAAGATGCTTATATTGTGTTGTAAAAGTTACATGAATTATTTTGTTCTACGTATTATTTCAATTTCCTTTCCTTACATATTTATAGCTATGTTTTTTTATGTTTTTTTTTGTTGTGGCTTTGGACAAATGTTATTATGGAGCAGCGGAGTCAAAAGTGGCTCTTTGAAGTTGAAAGGTTTTCTGAACCCTGGGGCGATCCTCCTATAAACACGGTAAAAACGCTAAGGTGTAAAGATCAGTGCCAACAGACATCAGGAGGATAAAGAAAGGACTTCATTGAATCTGTAGGTTCACAAATCTCAGCCAACGTTTTATGGGTTTAATTGCAAAGAACTGCATCCTTGTCCTAACCCAAATGAAAGACGTTGGAACGAGTTTTAATTATTTCCATATAAACGCAATGATGATGATGAGGAATGGTTCATAATGGTTAAAGAGGACATCTTTGTATACTGTTGATTTAATACTGCAAATTGATTCTAGAACCGTTCATACAGTAGCATCATATGTGAAATGACCCTAGGGCTGCAGTGAGCTTCAGGCTAAAACCATTTTACACATTTACATTTTAAACTTTTACTTAGAAACCCCAGAAACGTTTGGCTTCAGTTCATTAAAGAAAAGTTAATCTGTTTTATGGCATTAGCTGATTACCACGTTAAATAAATATTTAAGACACTTCACAGGTTATCAGGAACCAAGCAGGGATCATATATTGTATTCTTTGGCTGCTGAATAGCCTCTAGTTTTTCTAGACCCGGACTAAAAACGAGGGAAGCATTCATCCGCTCATTAGAAGGAAATAATGAGTTCCTCCTGGTCATTCGGCGAGTAAACTGGAGATTGTTGGCAAGTTCAGAATGCCGGTTTTGTTTAGGGAGCCAATGCGGCGTATTAATGAAGCCTAATCAGCCGTTCATTAGACTAGCAGCGTTTTTGGTAATTATCACAGACCTTCTGATAATAGTCAAATGGCAATTCTCAACCGGCCATTCGGTTTTCAGCTGATTTCTTCTGGCTTTCTTTTTCCAAAAAAGCAACCTGAGAATGTCGCCGTAGATAAATCGATGTCGGATGTGGCTGCTTTGTGGCTTCTTGAGCGCGCACAGAAATATTTATGAGGTACAATGTGCAACATGTTTATTTAATGTCAATCCTTTCCACAGTGATGCTGGTTATATCCCTCGCAGGGGCGAAAACACAATATCCACCAAGCTGGTTGAGGAACAACACCCTGAGAATAATGTTTGCTCACTAAATCGGTGCGCTTCTGCTCAAATAGAGACAATTACGAGTTCTCAGGCAGCCATAAGATGTCCAACCAAATGCAAATTCTTATTTTAAGTCCTGAGCTGCAGTACAATAGAACCCATAGCCATTTTTAGTCTTCACATTCTACATAACTGGATTGTTCTGAAGTAAAACAAATGCACAAATCCTCAGCATCATTGCACACCTCTGTCTTGGCAGAGTGCCCACATCCACCTCATCGATGCTCTGATGATGGCCTACACAGCGGAAATGATCAGCGTAGAGAAGGTGGTGTCCTGTGTCAAACGCTTCTCAAACGTCAGTGCCTCCAAGGAGCTTCCTTATGACCTGGAAGATGCTATGATCCTCTGGATTAACAAGGTTTTAACCAATCAAATGTGTTCACGCGTGACTTTTTCAACGCCTTGATTGGTTTCAGTTTACAGATGGTCTTTTGCACCAGGTTAACATAAAGATGAGGGAGCTGACCGAAAAAGAGTGCAAACTGAAGCAGCACCTCATGGAGTCACCGGGCCACCACAAGGTATACGATTTTTTATTTTTTTAAAATGGCTGAGTGTATAAATGTAGCTGTGCCTGTTAGATGTAATGGTAGAAACATGACACGTCACAGAGTTGGCCCTTCCAATCAGTCATAACTAATATATGGACACCCTATGTCAGTGTGTGATGCCCGCTTGGACTTTTATTCTGTTTTTCTTGTTTTTAATTTTCGTTCTGTATGTTTTAAATCTGTCGCCCATGTGGTTCCAGTACATTAAAAGTCAGTGTTGCTGTAAAATGAACGGATTTATAACCGCTAACAATTTTCTGCCTTTTTTCCCCTCATTCATTTGTTCAACACAATCTAGTTAAAACTTTCCTCCAAACTATAAAGGATTTTTAATGGACAGAAGTCTCCACAACTGTTAGTTGTCATAGTTTAAAGATGCGCAAAAATCTAAAAAAAAAAAAAAAAATCTAGATTTTATTGCAGTATCATAATTGCAGACTGGGAAGAAAATGTGAAAAGTCCTGTGTTAAGTTTTAGAACGGGGGGGGGGGATTATGTGAAGTTATAACTGTTTTTATGGCAAAATCACTTTCCACTCAACCATCTTCTAGAAAGTTAATACACCTTTAGCATTTTTGGGTCGATCAGAGGTATTAGGATCTTTTCATTTTTAATCCATGACTTCTTTCTGGTTTCCTGGGGTATAAAAGCGAAGTGACATAGTGGTCCATTTCTCTCTGCATTTCTTGGAAATGGGTAAGACAAGAGAACATGTCTTTTAAATAAGGCAAATCTGTGTTGATCTTTGCAAGTCATGAAATGGCTGCAAGAAAATAGTCACACCAAGAAGTTCAGAAACACCGGAAATAAATCCCATTTTGTAAAGGATCTGTATAATATTATTGACCTAACCTCTCTTTAGGATCAATAATGTATATCTGAACTTAATTAATACACAGGTTTCAGGTTTGTATTATATAAATATATGTAGTTACTTAACAAAGTGAAGCTTTTCTGATTTGCTGAGCTGCACCTGTATTGTGATTTTCATTGTTCCCTGTGCTTAAATGGTTTGTGATACTTTTCAGTCTAAACCTTTTCCACATCCATTAGTATCAGACCTATCTCCTTTCTAGCAGGAGATAATTCTGATTTGGTGTCCCTCTATCTGACCCTTGACTTGTCTGCCCTTCTTCCTGTTTGTGACCCCCCCCCAACCTTCCTCCCTGTGTGCCTCTTGGAAACTAGTCTCCCTCCAAGTGGTACTGGAAGCTTGTACCTGTAAGTGTAAATGTCTGTTATCTGTGTGAGTGTCTGTCTGTCTGAGTTGTGTGCTGTTGTGTACGTGAGTTTCACACTCAGGCACATGCTAGGCAAGTTGAGTTAAAATTAACTTTAAACAGAGTTCAAAAGGAGAAAGCATTAATGAATAGAGCACATTATTGTCCTATGAACACTAGTATGCACAGGGATGATGACACAGTGCCACCTAGGGGCAAAAAAACCCCCAAAACAATGCATGAAGCTTCTTTCCCTGTTGGTTTGCTTTCATTTTAAAACCCCGCAGCCATTCCCTCTTAAGTCACCTGCCTCTGTTAAAATATCCTCACAGTTCATTTCAACCGCGTTGTTAAAGCGTCATGTATAGAGCCCGGTATCAGATGGCTCCACACGTCCGCTCACAGATTGTTTCATCTCATTGTTAACTTCCACCCAATTATTTCTGTCTCCCCTCACCAGCCTGATTTATGGCATGCTCTGGCCTATTGTTTATTGGAGCCTGTGGAGTTCTCTCGTGTGGTAATGTACTCATCACTGACCCCGTGTTGTCTCATTTTGACCCTAAATGTCTCTCCCTTTTTATCTCCGTCCGTCCGTCCATCCTAAATGTCGTTTTCCGTTATTCTTCGTCGTGACTAAATGCTGCAGCCCTTATAGGTGAAGCAAGACACTGATAAGATGTCAGATGCACAAGGAACCTACAACACTGACAAAAAAAACCCAGCTGACTTGACATAACACAAAACACATGAGTGGCATAAACCAGTAAGAACCGCCTGCAGACATCTGCTCCGCAGTGTGCATGTTAAAATGAGACAGGGGAGCGTTCACACAGCGGGAAGTGTTGTGTTTGTGTGTGACAAGCGTGCGTGTGGCTTTTTTTGTTTGATCACATAGGCTCGTCTCCATTCGTTCAACTTGGATTCTCTCCTCTCCTGTAGGTGCGGTACCGCCGAGATCACCTCTCGGGTCGCACTCTTCAGCACTTCCCCTTGTTGGAAGACATATCCAAGGATGTGAGTGACGGCACAGCCCTGCTCGCTGTGATCCACTTCTATTGCCCGGAGCTTATTAGACTTGAAGGTTAGAGCTTTATTTTTATTTTATTTTTTTACATAAACACTTACCTTTTTGAGATTACAAACAGGAATAGAAATCTTCGCATTAAAATAAAGAGGGACGCACTGACTTGAAGTGTACAGTGCCTTGCAAAAGTATTCATCTCCCTTGGCTTCTTACCCACTGCAAAAACATGACTGAAAATGAGTAAAGTTTTCTTTTAATGAGTGTATTTGTCCTTGATTTGAGCAGCAAGTTTAAATGATCTGCCAATAGAATAATATTTTTGCGCTTAAAATAGAAGCAAATCATCTCTATCATCTTATCTCAAGTGTAGTTTATCTAATTATCTTATTTTAGGTGTAAAGATAATCATTCCATTGGCATATCATCTTATTTAACTGCTCAAATTAAAGACAAATGCACTAATTTAAAGACATTTTTACTTATTTTTACATCAGTTTTTGCAGTGCCAATTTTATTACATTCTAGCCTAAAATGTAGACGTATGTGATTTATTTGCACAAAACGGTGTGTTGGTGAGGTCAAATGAAGAAGAAAAAAAAGAAGAAAATCACATGATCTGTCAGTATAAACACCCCTTTTCTGAAAGGTCCCAGAGGCTGCAGCACCACTAAGCAAGAGGCGTCACGCCATGAAGACAAAGAAGCTCTCCTAAAAAGTCGAGGACAAAGTCTTTGAGAAGTACAAGTCAGGGTCGGGTTATAAATAATATCCAAATGTTGGATGTTCCCCCTAGAGCATCATAAATAAATAAATAAAGTTTATTCATCTTGTCATTGTGTGAATAAAATGGTGCAAACTCTGAGATATTCCACTTTAATTTCAGGTTGTGATACAAAAAGACCAAAAGTACAAAGGGGGTTGACTAGTTTTGCAAGGCAGTGTATTTAGACAGAAAATATCCAGTACAGCCTTATTGGTTTGGTACACTCGTGTGTGAATAAAGCCTTGAATTATACTTGCAAAATATGTACATGCAGAGCACAGAGAGGTGCGCTGAGCAAAGTTTTATACCACAACTTTATGCCACACCAAAACAAAAGAGACAATTTCCAGCCATCAGTAAACTCTGCTATTTGGGAACATTAAGGTTTATCAAGAAAAAGCGTGGGACAGGCCATAAGTTTCAACAGCAATGCGGTATGTAGCCCGCGCTGCACTTTACCACATTACTCACCCAAAGGCTGGTTCACACGGCAGGATTTTAAAAAAGTCGGCCGATGTTCATAGTCTGAGAGACTAAAAAAATAAAAGAAAGCTAAAAAAATCCTGGATAACACAAACACGTTTCACTTAAGATCATTCAGATGTCAGACGTGAGTTCAGGGTAAATAAACATGAACGATGGGGAGAATAATGGCGATAGTTTTTGGACTGATAACATAGAAAAAACAAAAAGAAAATGCATTGGTTAAAGAGACGAAACAACACGCCTTGGAGTTGGGGGGGTTCTTAAGCTTGCTGCACTATGAAATCGAGGCGAGTTGAGTTTTTTCTCTCTCAGGGAATCCCTCACCGTGCTGTCTGATTGGCTGCTTGCCACATTCAGTGGACCCGATCACTCTTAACTCGCCACACATGGCGCAGGATAATCTCTTAAGATCCTCAGCTACTTTTGGAAGGGGGAGATCGGGGCGAACATCGCGCTAAAAATCCTGCCGTGTGAACCAGCCTTAAAACAACGTCAAGCAGAAAGTAAACATCACGGGTACTGGAGAACAATCAGCTTCCAAATGGCTACCTGTCGCATCCAATCAGCCCAAACATCTTAAAATAAAAGTTAGAGGAAGCTCCATGATATGGGATGGTTCTCCACAACAGCTACCACGCTGCAATCAGGAACAACTGGGACGCACGGTTGTGCAAATATCAAAACAAGTCATTTAAAAAAAAAAAATTCCTCAAGTCTGGTCTCAGTCTTAATTAGAAATGTCTAAACATTAACGCTGAATTTTTTAAAGTGGTTATATTGTGTTATAATTTATCTATCCACGCAATGGCTACCGCTGCTTATACTGCTTTTTTCACTGAAAAAAAATCCAACAAAGTCTTCAGTCAGTCCTACACTTTCCACTTTTTTTAGGTTTCACAATATAATAAAATCAAAATTAATTCAAAAAATTGACAAATATTATTAGTTTACTGCTACTGAAATAAAAAAGAAAATAAAAAGGTAATGTTTTTTTTTTTTTTTAATTGAAGCATACCGAAAACATACCAACGATTTCTGTGTACCATTTCAATCCTAGCACTGATTAGAGATCATAGATAGCTTTATTTGGATATTGTTACTGTTTCACCGTGCTGTGTCTACGGTGAAGCACCCTCGGTGGACCCAGTTCGTTTTACCCAGTCAGGCGACTCCCACTTACTTTTTACCTTGAATGTAGGACGCATAAAACAGACAAGTATGCTTTTAGTTATATTTTATCTAAGTAAAGACAGAGAAATAGTTACAGTCACACCAGCGCTGATGGGCCCCTGATCGGCAGGAGGCCTCGAGTGCTCATCACGCAAACATTATAAAGGGATCTCGGGATACACCCATACAAGGGCGGTACACATCCAAACTGTGACATCAGCAGGGAAGCTGCGTCACCTC
The DNA here is from genome assembly GCF_011125445.2 of Fundulus heteroclitus. Taxonomy (NCBI): domain Eukaryota; kingdom Metazoa; phylum Chordata; class Actinopteri; order Cyprinodontiformes; family Fundulidae; genus Fundulus; species Fundulus heteroclitus. Next base: position 21,514,618 of record NC_046368.1, read on the forward strand.
CAGGGTGGTATCTGATAGATATGTGCCAATCTTTTGGGTCAGTGCCATCTAAGTGTGCCATGCAGTTCTGGGATAAACAGCTCGTTCCACTTGACCTTGTTGATATCCTAACAGACCCCCTGATGATGTGTCATTATGGCACATCACCAAAGATGATCAACCAGTGGAACGACAGCTCTCAGTCTGTCCCTCTCCCAGAACAGTCGGTCATTCCGTCCAGTCCAAGCAATCCAAGCACGTCAGCTTCCGGCTTCCAGAGTCCATCCATCTGTGATCTCCATGGCAGTCGATAGTGCGGTTCAGTCTCTGAGGTCACACAATCTCTGCTGGTGTGACTGAAAAGCACTTTGTAAAAACAGTCCAGTTGTCCGTTAGCCCCCCCTGTTGGTGTGCCCCAAAGGCACATCACAACGAAAACAGTTCCAAGAAAAGGGCCGGACAAACCACAATGGAAACATCTTAGCATCAATCAGCATGAATACTTCATAATTCAGCCTTTTTTACTCAAGCCCACAGTCCAAGCATTTTATCTACAATTTAGGGTTCAACTATTCAAGCTAGGCCTGTTTTAGGTTCCTATGCGCACATTATTTTAAGTTTACTTTAGACTATATAAGCTAAAGGTGTACCTTAATCAAGGCCAAATTCGTCTACTCTACCCCCACCCCAAGAAACCTCCTACTCGGTCCTCCACTCTCCATTCCTATGGACAACGATCCATCATCTTCACACCTCACAAATCCAGGAGTACCAGTAGGGGGCATCATAGGGCAGGCTGAGTCTTCATCACAAAAAACCATCTCTAAGAAATGGCAAAAAAGTGATGGAGCCCCAGTCAAGGGCACTCCCACTCTGGGCCAATCTGAGCGAGAAGACACCCTGTATTGAATCTAAAAATTAGCCTTACCGAATAATATATGGATCTGTGATAGCCATCAGATCCTGGTTCTCTATATAACAAAGCAAAAAGATTGCAAGAACTGCAGGTCTTGGTGTGTGTGTCTGTAACAGAGAGTTTCCATTCTTAGTCATAAAGCCATAGTGATCAACATAATGCAACATCACAGTATAAACATCATAACACATAAAATCAAACATGGTGATGGAAGTCAGTGGAGAAGAGAAAGGAAAAAATCAGGTTTGTGATATAAAAAGAGTCTGAACGTCAATAACGCAAAGTTAATGAAGCCTTCAGGCCATTCAGGCACAAGGCAGAAAATAATCTAATCGCGCTTAGGGTCTCTTCAGGCAACTCCTCCCGTTGAAGAATAAGGAATCAGAGTTCTCTGGCTTCTTCATCCCCAGTCCTCTTCTTGGTTCCTCCGCATGGACAAAAACGATTTAGTTGGATGGTAATGAGTGTCCTGTCCTTTTTCAGGCAAGAAGCATTTTATCCCCAGGAAAATGCTCTGTTGAGATGGTTGGCAGACACCAAGCCTTGTTTACTGTTGGATAACAGAAACAAGGTGTAATTAGTGTTCTTATCAAGACTCCCAATCCTTCTTTCATTTACCTTCTTCAAACACTTTCACATCCAGATATTTCCGTTCACAATTATTGTGCTCTTAGCTTAACCTCCTTTACTGTAATCATTAGATCTTGCATTACCCTTATATAAAAGGAGAAATCCGAAAGTTCAACGTTATCTGCAGCAGCATTACTCTATAATGCTTTTCCATGTGTGTCTCACCTTACAATTGTCCAACAGTTGAACAATCTCTGCAATAGAAATTTATCATCATATGTTTCACTGCGACTGGTTTATCTCAATTTATTTAGCACACAAGGAATTGTATCAAAACCTTTCAGAAACTTCTTACTGAACCAGCTCCAAAATACTTCACATTTTTCTAAAAGGTCCAACAGAAAAACCCTTAAGTTTGTAAAAGAAAGCTCCACTATATATATTTGCAGAATAATGTTGTGATATTAATAAGAAGCAGCCCTATGTACTTCTTGTCTTATTTTGAAAAGCTCTGCTAAGAGAAAGGAAGTGTGTGCATGCCCCTCGCCCACACGGAGTTGTGATTGGTTGCTATTCAGGAAGTGGGTGTAGCCCAGGGCGGAGACAGGAAGTAGTTCTGTGAATCACTTTCAGCTTGACGTGCATCAACCCAAAAGACTTGTAGTTGAATGCGCCCTTCACCTGACTCGAAGAGCAATTCTAACCCCATTAATTCTTGATTTTTTTAATCACTTCTGCTTGTTTTAACACACAGCTTTTGTAAGCGACCCTGGTTTTATCTTATGTCCCCCTGTTTGAATCTTGTTTGAAACAAACCTTTAAACTGTAGTATGCTGTGAGCAGTAACTCATTGTTGCTTATTAAACACATCGCCCCCTGACCATGTAAGTAGCTCCATACTGCTCTAGGTCTTTAAACCTTTTTCAGTCATTCAACATTAGTTTAATTGATAATACATCCAAGCATAATTATATCCCCAAGTAAATCAACCCTTTAACAAGTATCTAGTTCTTGTTCTCATGTGTTTAGTTTATCCTTGAAAAACTTTAAGCAGACATTACTCCGAGTGATTTTCTTACATTCTCATACATTTATTATTATTACCTTTGTGATCTTATATCACCCAGTGATCTATAAATCCTTATTTTATGTTTGCACCGTCTTGTCCCAGCAGATTAAAAATTCCCATTTTAGAATTTGCTTTTTTGTTTCATCAATCACTGTCTGTTGTGATTATTGAAGAAATTGTGCAGTTCCTTTAAACCCTCTTAAATATTGACCACCCGTTGGTAAATGATCAGCTTTAAGTTTTGCCCTTCTTCTAATTCTTTGTTTAGCCTTAGTATCTGCACCTTAAATTGACGAATAGTGGAATTCTTTGTATAAACACTTCTCTGTGTCCGTATTTGTTTTGGCCTCTATAATTTTGTTCTTTGCATTTTAAGTGTGAACCTGGTCAGGATAGAGAAAGTCATCTCCGATGCTCCTTTTGGCAACCCCAGCAAACCCAAAAACAAAAATGTTCACTGTCAGTGTTAGGTTATAGGTAATCCCTGTGGGAACACGACGTCGTCTCCTTTGTTCCAAGCGCCTGGGTCATCGAAACACTCCACCACCTGCGACAAATTTCTGACATTTTCAAACCACAGCAGCAATTCCTGGGTGTCCCACACCCCCTGTCTGTGAAATGTCCCCTTGTCGTAAGCCCAGGCTTTCAGTTTCTCTCCTGTTAAGTGTCCCCCTTTAGAGCCCATTTACCCCAAAGAGTCCAAGAGTGTGTTCTAGGTGCGTTTCCTGAACGCCAACCTCTCCATGTCATGTTCGTGAAACCTTGTAGTTGAATTCCATCACCTGTGAAGCAAAGCAGTCATGCATAGTTCTTTTCAAGATTTTCTTTATCACAGCAGTAGTGTCACTGTCTGATGCCATTGCAGCTCTGATGTTCCTCAGAGCCAACCTTCATGCATTGATATCATGTTGGAGCTGTTATCCTCATCTTGTGTCCAGGAGTGCTTCTGCTGTCCTGACCAGATACCAAACGTCCAACTAATCTAAATGACCTCATTACTTTTCTGCATGTACAATAGGACGATCGTTAGATTATCCTGGTCTAAAAGACCACTAGGTTAATAGATGGCTAAACTATGTTTATGTGTTCTTTTCTTCTGGATGTTTTAACATTTAGTTAAAGAACAACTATTGTGCTATTTTGTGTTTAAACAGATAGTTTTTAAGTCTCCTCACACCTTTTAGGTAACTGCGTACAATTCCAAACTATTTACACTGGTGCTTTAATCCTAATTTACCCAAGTTATTTATTAGAATAAGGCATTATTCTAAACCTGCAGTTATTCTGCTTATATTGAAAAATTAGCTTGCTCACTCGTTCGTTCAGTCGGTTATGCTATTAACTGTTGCTGTAATGCCTACTTTAACTTTTTCGCCCACTAGTTTTTTCGTGATCCTAATTACCCATTGATGTAATAGCATACATTGTTCTTATCCACTTTCCTTTTACGTTTAGACGGCCCCTCTATGTAATTCCCTTACTGTAATCCCCAATATAAGTTGTCAAACCTTTTAGGTTTAGCATAATTACTTAAGCTGCTCTATGCTCTCATCCCGTAACTTAATATTTTGGTGCAAAATGGATGTCTTTTAGTGGTTCCCCCTATTTCTTCTCATGCATGATGTATTTTATGAAGCTTATTGTATCTTAAAGGTGCCTCTTTGAATCTACTTCAAAACCCCTTGTGGGGTTAATAAAATTCCAAAACATATCTATGTGTGTTTAAATGATTTAAATAAAAACTTTGTTAGAAAAGTAAAAGAAAATCCCTCTTATTAGCGGCCCAAAATCTCTACCAGCTTTGTTTCCAGACCAGTACCACTTGTCCGAATGCGTTTGACCCTCTTATCGCTCGCTAATAACAGCTCTGACTTAAAACAATTAACATCCTAGGGGTTTAATAATAATCTTGATTGCTTTTAATCTGAAAGTTTTCTTCTAAGCGCATCCGCCAATGTGTATGTTTCTAATGTGTGTTTCGTGTTTTAATTATGTGCAGGAAAATCTGATGTGAAATGCAGAAGGGGTGTCTGCCAACTCATCTTTGTTTCGTGTTGCGGTCCATTGAAGGTTATCCGATGCCTCTGTCTTTGTCCCCGCAATTAGTTGTCCATTTTCAGTCCTCATGTCTCAGTTCAGCACCAGAACATCGTTCCGGGACGAGCATTGTCCATGAATCTTCTTTCTCCCATCGTTGTGTCTGAAACCACAAGAATTCTGCCAGCATTTTGCCAATATGGATTTCGTCCAAAATCAAATTGTCTAATACAAGAATTGTCCATCTTCATCCGTAGTGTAGTGTAAATAAGTTGAAAAGAAAAAAAATCAAAACAAAAATTACAAGAAAACTGTCTCAAAACAAAATCAACCACATCGTTCCCTCTGAAACAAAATTATTCTTGAAGTTTTTCACCTTTACCCCAGATCTTGATCCCTTAAAAATTTATCCAAGCAAAATATTTTACAGACAGTTCAACCTCTTTGTATAAGTTCATTAATAAAAAACATTTCTCTTAACTTTGTAGCATCACATTCCCCATTAAACCTCTATGCAGCTTCTGCAAAAATTACTGATTTTTTGTCCAAAATTTGATTAAAAACTGGATTTAGGCAGGAGTCAAGTACATCACCTTTTTCTCCTTGTCCCAAGGATCAGCCCCCATGGCACTGCGGCACTGTTTCTGTATTCTCTCGCATCTGAGAATGTCTAAAATGAGACTAAATCTCTATGTTAGCACATCCCTATCATATTGACCAGGTTTCTTTGCAAAGAAAAAGAAGCAGAAAGATAGAGCTGTTAATAGCAGAAAGCAACAAACAATTTTAAGACACCACCTTTCCTGCCGGAAGGTCTCCTCAGTCAAAACTAAGTATAATTTAGTGTCCAAATCTGATTATAACTCCTTACCGCACTGTCTCCTCAGAGCCCCCCGTTGGCAGAAAGGTGGCGTCTCCTTTATTCTGAAAGCAATAACTCAGAGAAAAACAAGAGTGTTAATAGCATGTAGTTAAAACCCTGGTCCCCTTAGTGTCACTTTAACGTGATGTTGTTCTGCTGATCCTGGGAAATTAGATCTATTCCTCACCTTTCCTTTGAACTCTGTTCAGAACCCCTCCAACAGAAAGAAAACAAAAAAACAAAAGAAATTAACAAACAAAAACAAACAAAATTGTCTTCCAAGGAGCACAATTATGTCTATTCCAATATGACATAGGTTTTTGACTGTATTACAAACTTTTTGATATCCTTCTGGTCCTTTGACCATGTGTATTTGCTATTAGTAATACTTTTATTCATATATAACTTTTCAATCTACATTGGTCAAGGGTGAAACTTTAAAGCAACCATTTTCTCTTTCAGGCTTTCGAGCTTCTAGTGATTTTCTATACATGATAAGAGTTTTCCCCGTAATTCAGCACATTGAGAAGGCTACCCAAAAACAAAGAGATTAGAAGTATAATCTAACTCTTCACAAGCTGGCTTTATTTTATTTTTTCCCTCTGACATAGTTTTCGTGCCCCCAGGCCAGAACACACAGACCCAGCCTTGCCATAACATTCAGATGTTTACATCATGGTCAGATTTGTTTATCATATCTATTGTCCTGTTTCAGATTAAACTGACCCTCTGAGGCTTGCCTCAGCTCAGCATAACTAATAACATCAGATTCTTTTGTAACTGATGACATGCTTAATGTGGCCTTGTGATACTTCTCAAAATTTCTCATTAGCTGCATTCAAATCCCCAGTAAAAAGAAATAAAATAAATTAATACAGAACCCTTAGAAAAGCAACCATATTTAGTCCCATACAGTCTGTTTAAAGCAGTTTGTCTCATCTATTTAAATCAAAAATCATGTATATCTTAGTGCTCTTAAATTCTTCTTTTTAGGCAGCTGTAAAATCCTTTTCTCCCAAACATTCTCCCATATGCTCCCCATATGCTGTTTGCCATTTTATTAATGTTCTAAAATTACAATATAAAAGCTTTTTCTCTGTTATTATTTCAGCTGTCATGAATTCATTGACAAACACAAGCCAAGCACAATCTAATAGCATAACTGAATACAGCCCTACCGCCTCTGATTGCTGTACTGCATATTTAAGCTCCAAACAACAAAAACTTTTATCCCCAGTCCCAAGTATTTCTTACAGCCCTGGGATATTTTCTGTTTAAGACACGTTAGCATATCTCAGTGTAACCATTTAATTTGCCCAGATATTTAATGTTAAAAAAAAACAAACTTTGTTATTTAAATCTCTCTTACTTTTACCTTTTTGTTAACCTAGTCCATGCTCAAAATGTCATTTGAATTACGGAGCTGCAGTTCTCCCAAAACAAATGATCATCTTGAAACCATGAACAATAATTTTTAACCGAATTAATTAATTCACACAGAAGAACGTTTAGTTACAAACGACACATACATACGTACAGTTACATACAGTTACATACATACAGATACATAGAAACTGACGACATTCAGACAAACAAACACACGCAGGCCTTTACTTCTGACAGGGAGGAAGGGCTGGTCAGAGCTTAACGACGGTTAGGGCAGCTTCTTTCAAAATGCCCTGGGTAACCACACGTCCAGCACAAGGGCACATCATAACCTTTGGTTGGTCCCTTTCTATGATTTCTGTACTGCTGTGTATCTCTGCTGGGAATTTGTCCCCATGGAGGACTCTGATACATCTGAAATGGTACTTCTGGAGGGAGGGATCCCACAAACTGGTCTGAACCAAACACAGGTGTCGGGGCCATAACCATCTGAGCTTTTGCAACATTCTTCTTCCTCCTCCTCCTTTTACTTTGATTGTCTCTCAGCTGTTGTAGCTGTTCAGCTACGAGTTGTTGTTTTAAGTTCTGTATATCACTGCTAAGTTGCTTCATGTTTTTATCATCTATATCCAGCTGATGAACCAAAGCTGCCATCCATTGATCTAAAGGCATATCATAACTCGCAACCATTCTATACATGTTCTGCTTAACATCCTGTACCTGGCCCTTTAACATTGCTTGTTTAAAGAGTTGCTGCAGCGTGACTGATAACGGGCAAAAGCCTGTGTGATTTTCCCAAACTTTCAACATTCTGTTCACATATGCTGAAGCCGACTCCCCTGCACAACGTGTAGTGTCGTTTAAAAGGGCAGAATCCGTACTTACCGGATAAAACGCCCTCAGTGTGCTCCAAAGTTGCTGTGCCACCGGGGCCAGAGGGGCAGCTGTTCCTAGTACGTCCGTTCCAGCAGAGACTTCAACCTCATGTACCTCTTGTGGTTCCAGGTATGCTGATAAGCCAGTCCTCACATCACCAATAGCCAATACATACCCTGCTTAAAGTCTCCACGAATGCTTTGATCCAAAGGTGCGCCCCTTTTCTGGGATCGGGGAACATGTGCCTCAGATGAACGTTGTCAGCACATGAAAGAGGGCTGTAAACAGCTGCATTCACCTGTCCTGTTGCACTGTGAGTCTGAAACAATGGCAGTTGCACACTTTGTTTTGTTGCAGGTAAAGGAAGATCAGTTTCGCTAGAATGCAGGTTACATCTGGGTCTTACGTCACAGCTTATCTGTCCCCCACATAACACCATACCAGGCACCTGCACCGAAGGGTCTGATGAAGTCACCACACTCCTGGCCTTGGATAACAGTTCTCCCTTATCACCATGCAGATTGTTTTGCATAGTTGTGTACTTACCTTCTTGTTTGAAAGAAGATGATTCCCTTACCCCTTGCAGATTTTCACTCTCTTGTTGTTTGTCGAGGCCTCAGAAGCACATGCTGAAATACAGTTCAGTTAGTTTTATCAAGCCTGCTATTTTGATTTCCTCTTTTTGGTATTTTTCTCGAGCAAACTCACCTGCATCACCCGTTTCTACTTGTGCTAGGGCTAATCTATTTTTTAACATCTGCAAATAGTAAGTGCACATTTCGGCCTCTGGTGGTGACCCTTCTGTATCACCAAAAACCCCGTCTCTCCTCATTTTTTCACACCACTCCTCAAATTGTTTTAAATGGTTTTCAGCATCTTTGTGTGGGAAGTTTGCCATTATGCTCCTTTTTCCTGTCTCCAGCAGTGTTCCTAAAGAACCCCCCTGGAGCTCATTTTCTGCCTGATTCTCAGCCATTCCAGCATTCACACGTCTTGGCCAACCTGCTGGGACAGCGTCCTGTCCCCGGTCCAATGAGAGCTTATTTTTTATCTCTCAGACACCAAAACTTATTATGTTCCTATATGCCTTATAATTGTGTTTTTGCACGGCAGTTTCAATGAGCCAGTGTACTCAGGAAGAGCCGGTCATATGTCACCTGAACAGGTGCACCCATACCCTTCACTTCCACGGCTCAATGTAGTAACGTGTCTCACACACACACACACACACACACATACACTCACACTCTCTGGCCAATCTTTAGTTAACTCAGTACGTACCTCCGGTCCTGCTGGTTGTGTGTGCGTCCACTGGCTTTTTTCTCTTTCTATATTCGTCTGTAATCGGGGTTTTAACAAAACGTCAAACCACCGCATTCATACTATTGTGTATTAGCCAGGTCGTACGCGCTCGTTTTTCGAAAAAGGCTGCTTTTATATTACCGCAAAAACGACTTTTAGGTTCGTCCTCGCGGAAAATAAGGGAGCTCTAAACCCACAATTTCTAGGCTACACGATGTTTTAGAAGCCACGCGTGTTCTCAGTCTCATACGCGCTCGTTTTTCGAAAAAGGCTGCTTTTATATTACCGCAAAGACGAAGATTTTTATGTTCGTCCTCGCGGAAAATAAGGGAGCTCTAAACCCACATTTTCTAGGCTACACGATGTTTAAGAAGCCACGCGTACAGGCGTGTCTGTCAGAATGGCCGCTTTTATGCTACGCACAGAGGAACACGTATTTTCCTCTGTGCCTAACAAGGGGACCTTTTAAACCCTAAATTCTCAAGGTGCACAGTATTTTCGGAACCCTGGCCAAGGATTCCCGGACTCTCACCTCTGTGACCGCACGCAAATCCCAAATTCTTATCGATTATCGACACGTTTGCAAACAATTATCCTCAACTTTTCTCTGCCTTTAGGAGTACAAAAAGTCGGCCCTCCAGGAAGAAAAAGACACTAGGAGATGAATGAAATCTCCTTACCTTTTTTTTGCGGCCGCGGGCTGTGTGTGTTTTTCTTCCGGAATGACGTCCTGGCCGGAAAACGGAAGGTGGTATGCCGCCTTTTGGGTCCGGGCGGAAACACCATTTTGTTACTGTTTCACCGTGCCGTGACTACGGTGAAGCACCCTCGGTGGACCCAGTTCGTTTTACCCAGTCAGGCGACTCCCACTTACTTTTTACCTTGAATGTAGGACGCATAAAACAGACAAGTATGCTTTTAGTTATATTTTATCTAAGTAAAGACAGAGAAATAGTTACAGTCACACCAGCGCTGATGGGCCCCTGATCGGCAGGAGGCCTCGAGTGCTCATCACGCAAACATTATAAAGGGATCTCGGGATACACCCATACAAGGGCGGTACACATCCAAACTGTGACATCAGCAGGGAAGCTGCGTCACCTCCAGGGTGGTATCTGATAGATATGTGCCAATCTTTTGGGTCAGTGCCATCTAAGTGTGCCATGCAGTTCTGGGATAAACAGCTCGTTCCACTTGACCTTGTTGATATCCTAACAATATTTATTCCCATTTTTCTTTGTAAAGCTTTGTCCTCCTGATACTGAGTAGAGCTCATTCCGATTTCTCTTTAAAAAAAAAACGATAATTATCAACAGTATGAAAATATAATTTCAGCTGTTCTGCCAAAAGCAGTAGTTAATTCCTTTTTTCGTAGCAGACTCCCGCCCTGTGAGATAGGATTTTGTTTAACAGGGCTTTACTAATTTAAAACCTGAAGTGATTTAGTGACATTTGAGTTGACATTTCAAAATATCCTTAGCGTGTTATTGTCGCAATTAACACAAATAGCAGAGGTTGTATTGCTTGTGAAAGAACAATCCTTTCATTCTTGAAGATACAAAATGGGACACAAAACTCTCCATCCAAGCTGAAAATCTTCTGATTCTGGTCAACTTGCGAGAACAAATCCACCGTATCCGAGTTTAGTTATGCTAATTTAGTTAATTTAGTTATGCTAAGCTAAGCTACCTGGTTGGTGGTTGAATTGGTATCATAATGACATTTAATGATAATTTCTGTTCTGACCACCTGCTGTAGATCAGATTAAAACCATCTTCCAAAGTGCAAATGACTGTAATAGAAAAGAAACATCATCTCAAAATGTAGACCATTTTGAATTCTATATCTGATGTAAAAAACTAATATGAAAAATATTGACCATTGTTGCTGTGTTGTGTGCAGATATCTGCCTGAAGGAAGTTCCCTCCATAACAGACAGCTTCTACAACATCCAGCTGCTGAAAGAGTTTTCTAATGAGTATCTGAACCAGTGCTTCTATCTGAACCCGGAGGATCTCCTCTACTCTCCACCTGTACTCAAGGTAAACCTGGCAAGTTTCTTTGGAGCCATTGCCGTTGTTCCTGGCTGAGGCCTTCTCAGACTGTTCCCCACCTCTAATCCCTTTGGAGATGGACGCCACCACCCCCGTAATCACATAGGAAAAAGATGGATAGAGTAAATTTCAATTGCGTAATGTAAAAATGATCTTATGATTGCAAATTGTAGCAATGATGAGAGAAATGTCTCGTTTTCAGATACAGTGGCTTGCAAAAGTATTCCTACCCCTTCAACTTTACCACATTGTCACATTAAAATCACAAACATAAATATATTTTACTGGAATTTTATGTGAAATTGCATATCGCAGTGATATACAATTTTATTTTTTATTTTTTAACAGATAAACTGAAGAGATTGTGCAAAAGTATTCCGTCCCCCTGGGTCAATACTTTGTGGAACCACCGAGTCATTTTAGGGAACGTCTCTACCAGATTCGCCCATCTGACTGACATTTTTGCCCATTTTTCTTTGCAAAACGGCTCCGGCTCAGTCAGATTAGAAGGAGAGCGTTTGTGTACAGCACCTTTCAGATTTTGCCACAGATTCTCTCTTGGGTTTGGGTCTGGACTTTGACTGGGCCATTCTAACAGATGAATATGTTTTGTTTTAAACCATTCCATTGTAGCCCTGACTTTATGTTTAGGGTTGTTGTCCTGCTGGGAGGTCAACCTTTGTCCTAATCTCAAGTCTTTTGCAGACTCCAACAGGTTTTCTTCCAAGATTGCCCTTGATTTGGCTCCGTCCAGCTTCCCATCCTCTCTGACAATTTTCCCTGCTGAAAAGAAGCACCCTCACAGCACGATGCTGCCACCACCATGTCTGACAGTGGGGATGGTGTGTTCAGAGTGATGTGCAGTGTTAGTTCTCCACCACACACAGCTCTTTGCATTTTGGCCAAAAAGTTAAATTTTGATCTCGTCTGATCAAACCATGTTCCCAACATGGCTTCTGGTAAACTGTAAACGGAACATCTTAGGGTTTTCTTTTAACAATGGTTTTCTTCTTGTCACTCTTCCATGAAGTACACATTTCTGCACGACTAATAGTTGTCCTGTGGACAGATTCCCCCACCCGAGCTGTAGATCTCTGCAGGTCATCCAGAGTCACCATGGGCCTCTTGGCTGCATCTCTGATCAGTGCTCTCCTTGTTTGCTCCCCAATATTCTCCTAACCAACCTCTGAGGCCGTCACAGAGCAGCTGGATTTGTACTGAGACTAGATTACTTACAGGTGGACTATTTAGTCATAAGCAATCATCAGGCAACTTCTTAAGGCGAAATGTGCTATACGAATAAATTTGTCTTGCCTTGCCTTCAGAGAAAAGGGGGCTGAAAACCTTTGCACAACGCACTGTTCAGTTTTGTGTTTGTAAAAGATGTTTCAAATCATGTATAATTTTCTTTCTACTTCACAATTGTATACCACTTTGTGTTGGTTCTTTCACATAAGATTCCAATAAAATGTATTTCTGTTTGTGGTTGTAATGGGACAAAATGTGGAAAAGTGTAAGAGGTGTGAATACTTTTGTCTATGAGACACTTTGCTCTCTCCATATAAGCAGAGACCATCACCAGAGGACATTTTGCAAGTTTTTGCTGTTTTTTTTTTTTTTTTTTTTTGCTCATAACCACATTTCACCTGCTTTTGCTCCACCGATCTGATATCAATGAGACTCTTCAGCAATGAGGACACATTCAGTGTCCCATTGTCTCATTTAAAGAACGTGGGATTCTCAGCCATGTGTAGCTCTTAACATTGACCTGGTTCTTTCTTTTTTTTTTTTTGTCTTGTAGTATAATGTTATGGTCTTTATTGCTGAGCTTTTCTGGTGGTTTGAGAATGTGAAGCCAGACTTTGTGCATCCCAGAGACCTTCAGGAAATCAAAGATGGTAAAATCAATTCTTCACATTACAGATTTTCTTAGGCTTGCATGACTACCATAAATTATTTTAGACTAAATCAAGTCAAAGATATATCTTTGACTATATGTTATTAGCCTGATTTAAACAGCTGCGTTTTGTTTTTAATTCTTTGTTGTTGTTTTTTTAAATGTGCCCCTCTGTATATATATATATTTTTTTTAGTGAGAGTGCTGCTGCAGCCCAAAAATTCTCGGTCCTATGTAACCATCTCAAATGTCACCAAACAAAGCTTCCTGCCTTCATCAAACTCAGCTGACATCTTGATCACAACCCCCAGCAATGACCCAAGGTATTAAACCAAAATGGCGTTTTTGTTTAGGGTAAAGGTTGAAACGCAACAGAGATGTAGATTAAGATTTTAGTTCAGCCTTATTGAGTGTCTAAGTGTTTCTATTAATATTAATAATAGTAGATCTAATCCTCTTTCTCTCTGTTTTTTTCCTTTATTTTTAAAGCCCTAAATCAACGCCTAGCCCATCTCACTCCTCACTGCCCCCAAGACAGAGACAAGGGAACCTGGTTGAGAAGAGCCCTTCAGGTAGTACACGTCACCTACTGCTGCACATTCTGCTGTCCCACATTATAATAAAGAGGTGTTTAAAAGTACAAATAAAATCTCAAAATGACCAAATGGGGACAATAAATAGCTAAAAGAGAAACATGAAAAACAAATTAGAATTGTGTATCTGGGCATGTGTGTATTTGTAAATGTATATTAGGAGTTTGAAAAGTGATTTGTAAAACTATTTGTGGCCCTTGGCTTTTTTTCCCATTTCGTCACATTAGTACAACACATTCTGTTTCTTTTTCTGTGTGATAGTATGTATTATTGAAAAGGAAAATTTCTTAAAATAGTAGGTTTTAAAAATTGTTTCTCCGAAAAATGTGAAAAGTGTGGCATGCATTTGTTTTCAGCCCCCTTACCTCCAATAAACCTAAATAAAATCCGATTCTCTGCACAAGTTATGATTTAATTGTAATTTAGATACAGCTGTTCTGTTAAAGTGTCAGTGGATTGTCAGAGAAGATTGGTGGACAAGAACCATGATGACCAAAAAAAGTATCAGACAGGTCAGGGATAAAGATGTGGAGAAGTTTAAAACAGGGTTATGTTGTATAAAAAATATTTCCAGCTACGAACATCACCACGAGGCATTGTCCGGTCTGTCTTCCATATATGGAAATAGCATTACACAAATGAAGATGGATGGATGTCAATGGAATAAAAAGTTGTTAAAGACTTCATAAGACTTAAGGTTTAGTTGGATGTTCACCTTCCAGCAGAATAACAGCCACAGGTGAAATAGGATGTTGATTAGAAATTTGTGGCAAGTCCTTAAAAAAAAAATTCTGTTCACGTTTTCCAAAGAACAATGGGCAGAAAGTTCAGTCTAGAGAAGTGCAAGCCTCGCAGAGACATGCTCCAAAAGACTTGCAGCAAATTGCAAGCTTTGACTGAGAGGAACATGTATCTTTTCCTGTCACTTCAAAAAGTATTCACTATTTAGGATTGGTTGGTCTTTTGCGTACAACCCCAGTATGTATGTATATATATATATATATATATATATATATATATATATATATATATATATATATATATATATATATATATATATATATATATATATATATATATATATATATATATATATAGTTTTGAGTTAGTTTTGAGTTTGTTTGTTTGACTTGTGCCGTTGGTCAGATTTAAGTCCATCTTGTGAATTAAATCAATTTAAAATTAGTAACTTGTGATTTTGCAGATGTGGCATAATATGTATTTTAATATCATTGATATTTTGCCCCTCATAGATTTGAGAAATAGGTCAAACTCTATGGCGCGAACAGACGGACAACGTCAGGACTCCATGCTGGCGTGGCCAGACAGAAGGGCGAGGTAAGGCAATGATTCCTAGCCGATTAAAAACAGTTCTTAGATTTTAGCACCAATAGGAGTGGGTACAAAACAACAACAGTTGTCTGGTTTTAGCCAACAAAACTCACAATGCCCCTCTCCTCTGTTAGACCTTTGTCTCAGCCAGTGCCGTATGCCGTGCATTTTGCCAAGGAGGATAACGCGGACAGCATCAGCCTCGCTCGCTCCATCAGCAAGGACAGCCTCGCCTCCAACATCATGAGCATCACCCCGAAACACATGCTGGGATCCGGCCTGCCTCAGCACAGACTCAGCGGCCAAAGCCTGCTCAGTCACATGCGCATAGAGGACGAGGAGGAGGAAATCGAGGAGGAGGAACTGGTCGCTGTCATTCACCCATCCGCTTTTTCTCGCCATCGCATCGGAAGCGACATGGAGCAGGACGAGCTGGAGGCGCAGAGTGGAACGTCCACCGGCAGGGTTCCCGACAGCTCTCGTGTTTTCCATCAGGACGCGAGCCCCTTTGCTCCCGACCACCAGGCGGACAGCTACTATCTGGAGCCCTTGACGCCAACCGTCCCTAAGCCGGCCAAGGAGAAGGGTATATCTGTGAACAAGCGGGAGGAAAGCGGGGAGAGTCGCAGCCCTGCAGCAGGAACCGTCAAAACGAAAACTACCAACATCCCAAACTCCTCAAAAAGGAAGTTACCAGTGGTTGACTCAGTGCGAGGTCCTCCCAGGCCCCCCGCGGAGGGGTCAGTTGCCAGCTCCCAGTCTCCAGGCTTTTTTCTCCACTTGTCATCGCAACCAGAAAAGCGCAGTCCCCTCGCCACGGCGACGGAAGCGGGCCAAGACTCCGACTCTGACATCGCAGACCTCGAGGAAGACGACGAGGACGACGATCAGACGGAGCTGGAGAAGGCGCTGAGGGGGAGTCGTTCAGACGACGGCTCCATGGCCGACTCCGGAGACGGAGAAGTCGAGTCGGCCAAGCTTAGAGAGGACTTGAAGGTGAGCGAGCACGAGGACAAGGAGGACGTGAGTGGGCGTTCGAGCCCTTGTCCCAGCACCGTGTCGTGGGCGAGCAGCTGCAGCGCCTCGGGTAGCGCGGGGGTCAAGATGACCAGCTTTGCGGAGCGAAAGCTGCTTAAGCTCGGCCTTCGTGACGGATACTCGAGTACAAGCAGCTCCCAAAAGACGACCCCGGATGGATCTGAGATCCCCCCTCCGTGGCAGGCGAAGGAGCCCAGCGCCGTCTTGGGGAAGAATATCATCAGTCCCGCTGTGCCTTCAGAGCTGCTTCAGATTCACATGCAGCTGGAGGAGCAGAGGCGTGCAATTGAGTACCAGAAGAAGAAGATGGAAGCCCTGTCAGCGAAGCAGAGGCTAAAGCTCGGGAAGGCGGCCTTTTTGAACATCGTCAAGAAGGGTGGGGGGAGGAGCGACACGCTCCCTTTACCTCTGAAACACTCCCGGGAATCTCCCGGCTCCGCGGCTTCTGAGAGGCGCAAGGCAAAGGTCCAGTCTTGTAAAGACGATTTGTGTCTGGATGCTCTGAAAAGCCAAGCCGAAGGAGGGCGAATGAACAGAGACAACAGCTGGAGCTCCCTCTCCCAGGACAACAGCCCTGATACAGATTACAACGAATGCTCCCGCTCCATAGACCTGCTCAATCAAGCCATTAGCACCATCCAGCAACAGATGACGCAGCTGTCCATGCAGCAGGATCTTCTGATGAAGCAGAGTGTGGCCTCGCCGCCAGAGCCTGCACAAACGGACAAAAGCACAGACTCCGGGCCTGACCCCAGTACAGCCCAAACAGAATCCTCTACCTCAGACGGCCGGTCCTTTGCTGTTCACTTCGTAGATATCAGCGGCAGCAGTTCCATGCCTTCTCGCCGCCCCCCCAAACTTAGCTCCGGCCATCGAAGCAAAGCGGCAGAGCGCAAGCAAAGCAAAGAAAGCACCGGGTCGGCTTTAACCAGGTCCGCCGACCCCTTCCCAGACGGCGGCGCTGCTTCAAGGCAATGTGACGACGGAGAACCGGAGGCAGCCAGTGCTGCTGGGGTCCTGAGCGTTCAGAGGAAAGCCACCTTCAGAGTGCAGGGAAACCCCGGGGAGGGAAGTGTGCACCTGTCAGGCAAAGTGAATCCACAGAACCCGCCAGTCATCTCGAAGACACCAGACTCAGAGCAAAAGGAGGAACAAGCTGGCAACTACAGCAAACAGAACGCCGACGAAAGCGCCAGGCTCAGGAGTCAGCTGATCGAGGTGGACCTGTCAGAGGTCAGGGATCCAGCGGAGGGTGACGGCGCCGAGATCACAGACGGCACAGCCGAAGGCGAGCAGAAAGGCGTGATAGGCTTCTTCTTCAAGGTAAATCCTGACGTTTTTATGTTCTACGTTCTGCTTTTGTGTGTCTGGTATAGTACCGTGCATCACAGCTCTTCACTCCCTGTTCTATTTCATTTTGTGACAGACCTAAACATTTAATATGTAGTTGTGACGTAGAAGGAAAAGGAGAGGATTTCTTTAAAGCTAAGCTCTGAATGGATTATGTGCATTTGTATTCAGTCGTCATGAGTCAGTACTGCATAGAAGATCCTTTAATGACAATTACAGCTGCAAGTCTTTAGGAAAATGTCTCTGCACTCTTTTTACATCTAGAGAGTAGAGACATACATTTTTGGTAATTTTTTTCTTTGCACTTGTAACTAGATTTAGACTTGGGCTTTGACTAGGCCTGAGGATATAGATGCTTTTATATAAAGCAGTCTTTAGCAGCTGTTAACAGCTTTTCTTTAAGTATCGTTCTGTAGTCTATCCATCTTCCCATCTTCACCAGCTTCCTTGTTCTTGCTGAAGAAAAGCAGCTCCAAAGCATCATGCTGCCAGCACCGTGCTTCACTGAGGAGCGTGCGAATCCAGGGTGATGGGTAGTGTTAGTTTTACCCGACACACAATGTTCCTGACGTGGCTGCTATGTTCCATGGTCTTAACGATGCCGTTTGTTCAGTAATGTTTTCTAATAAAAACCCTGCGATACTGGATTGGTACTGAAGTAAAATAAATGTACCAATTGCTCGACTTCTGAGGTAAGTTAGTTGCAGTGCATTTTTTTGTAGGAAGTACAGGCGGCGCTGAATACAAATGCACGCCGCAGCTTTTATTGTAAACTTTAAAAACCATGTGTCCCAGTTTGGGAGGATTTAAAAACAATGATTGCCCCAAATGGTGTCACTGATGCATCTGATTTTAGCTCCGCTAATGAATGAATGAATGAATGATTTTTATGATCACTTTAATGTTCAGGATTTAAGCCTGAAATGTCTGCTTTTATAGAACGACAAACAATGTGCTTATACAAGGGCAGAGTGCTTTACCTGCTTAATGTTAATGTTAGAGAGAAGAAAAGTCCAGGCCCTGATGGTATCGGGCTGAAGGTCCTCATAAACTGTGCAGCACCAGTTGCAGGGATTCTTTGTTACATCTTCATCAAACTTCTGGAGCTTTGCATACCCAACTCTGGGAAATGCTCTTTTCTTGTCCCCGTGCCCAAAGCCAAGTCACCTAAGGAACCAAATGACTTTAAGCCCATAGCATTGATTTTACTTATCATGAAAATAAGCCCTTGAGAAAATTGTAACGCGTTAAATTTCAAATCACACTCCAATTACTCACCTTGATGGGGGCAAATACCTTTGTACGGCTCCTTTTTGTTGAGTTTTCATCTGTCTTCAATCCCATACTGGCAGAGACTAAAATCCAGCAACGTTGATACTCCCTGTCTTGACCTTGTGGTTAATTCACTTCTTGACACATAGAGCACAGTGGGTCAAAGTAAATGGCACTCTGTGTCTTCTACATGTGTGCCTCAGTGTTGCCTTTTATTGTCTTTGCTGTCCACTCTTTACATAAATATGTGCTCGAGTCCTCATGAGAATCCTCATATTATAAAGTTTGCTAACGACTCTGTAATTGCGTCCATGTTGAATAGTGATGCCCCTACTGGCCGCCGTCCTGTTCTGCAGGATTTTCTGAATGGTGCCAAATTAACATGACCAAAACAAAAGAAATGTGCAAAAAGGCTTTAGGGAGGCTTCTCTCCCCTCTCCCTTTGCATTCCCGAGCGCTGGACATGGCCCAGGCTGATTCAGTGTGCTGAAAAGCCCACCAGAGGATGCCCTTTCTCTGAAAATGAAGGAGCTCTAACCTTGATAGTGTATTTATGAAAATGTCTAACAGCTGCTTTTTTAAATCTGTCCTCACATTTTCCTTTATTCGCTGAATCTAAAACAGCTTTATGATTGGGATACAACTGAATGATGCTATGGACCCACATATCTCACTCTACCTCTATGTATCTACTAGTATATACATGTGTACAAAGGTGGAAGGAGTACCAGAATAATGTACTCAAGTAAAGATACAGTTACTTTGATAAAAAAATATTACATAAATACAAGTAAAATTGCCAGTGTAAGATGTTACTCAAGTGAAAAGGTACCTCATTAAATTAAAGTTACTTCTTTATGAGCAGAAGAAAGTCCCTCTCATGCGTTTCACAAAGAAACTGGAGACATTAGTCTCAAATTGTTAAAGAAGCACCTTTTATAAGTTAAAGTGCGACATAAACATAAAAAAACGTCAACATATAACATTACAAATATTTTAGTTTATTAAATGTTATTTAAAATGTTATTTTACATGGTCATAGTCTTTAACATTAGCCAGATACTGTCCACTTACTGACTCCTACATGCAGCAATTAGATGTCAACTAGTTAGTGAAAACAATGCTTTTTTACAAACCTTTTTACTAACCTCCACATGCTTGCATAGGTTGGATGTTGAGATTTTAAATTCCGATAACTCGATCGCTTTAGGCAAACAGAGCTTACGTTGCATTATAACGCTGCTGCGACTTAATTAAACTAGTCCCTTAAGGGAATCAAGTACAAGTAAAAGTTCAGCATTTTTCTAAACTACTTTAAAAAGTACAAAGTACACAAAAACTGTATATTTAATTACAGTAACTTCAGTAAATGTAACTAGTTACACACCTGTGTGTATATACAGTGGGGCAGAAAAGTACATCATTTGTAGATTGTGGTGGAAAATAAATATTTGGTTAATACCAAAAGTTCATCCCAACACTCTGTTGGCAATGACAGAGGTCAAACGTTTCCTGTCTTCACCAGGTTTGCACCACTGTAGCTGGTATTTTGGCCCATTCCTCCACGCAGATCTGCTCTAGAGCAACAATGTTTTGAGGCTGTCGCTGGGCAACACAGACTTTCGGTTCCCTCCACAGATTTTCTATAAGATTGAGGTCTGGAGACATGCTAGGCCACTTCAGGACCTTGAAATGCTTCTTACGGAGCCACTCCTTTGCTGCCCAGCGGTGTGTTTGAGATCATTGTCACGCTGGAAGACCCAGCCACTTTCCATCTCCAATGCTAACGCTGATGGAAGAAGCGTTTAGCTTAAAATCTCAGGATACATGGCCCCATTCATTCTACCCTTAACACTGATCAGTCGTCCTCTCCCCTTTGCAGAAAAACAGCCCCAAAGCATGACGTTTCCACCCCCATGCTTCACAGTAGGTTTGGTGTTCTTGGGATGCGACTCAGTGTTCTTCTTCCTCCAAGCATGACGAGTTGAGTTTGTCCCCAAAAGTTCTACTCTGGTTACATCTGACCACGTGATTTTCTCCCAATCCTCTTCTGGATAAGCCATATGCTCTCTGGCTAGCTTCAGACGGGCCTGGACATGTCCTGGCTGAAGCAGGGGGACACGCCTGGACATGTCCTGGCTGAAGCAGGGGGACACGCCTGGACATGTCCTGGCTGAAGCAGGGGGACACGCCTGGACATGTCCTGGCTGAAGCAGGGGGACACGCCTGGACATGTCCTGGCTGAAGCAGGGGGACACGCCTGGACATGTCCTGGCTGAAGCAGGGGGACACGCCTGGCCCTGCAGGATGTGAGTCCCTCTCTGCGTCGTGTTACTGATGGTAGCCTTTGTTACTTTGGTCCCAGCTCTCTGCAGGTCATTCATCAGGTCCCTCCATGTAGCTCTGGGATTTTTGCTCACCGTTCCCATGATCCTTTTGTCTCCACGGGATGAGAGCTTGCATGGTGCCCCAGATTGAGGGAGATTACCGATGGTCCTGTACGTCGTCCATTTTCTTCCAATTGCTCCCACGGTTGATTTAGTCACACCAACCTGCTGCCTGTAATAGATTCGCTCTTCCCAGCCTGGTGCAGGTCTACAAGTTTCTTCCTGGTGTCCTTTGACAGCTTTGATGCTGGCCATGGTTGAGTTTGGAGTCTGCTTGAGGCTGTGGACAGGTGTCTTTAATACAGATAACGAGTTCAAACTGATGCCATTAATATGGATAACGAGTGGAGGGCAGAAGAGCTTCTTAAAGAGCTTACAGGTCTGTCAGGGCCAGACGTCTCGCTTGTTTGTTGGTGACCAAACACTTATTTTCCACCTTAATTTACTAAGAAATTCTTTAAAAATCCCACAATGTGATTTCCTGACATTTGAAGTCTACCTATGATGAAAATTACAAACCTCTTATCTTTTTAAGCAGGAGAAACTTGCACAATTAGCGGCTGACTAAATGCTTTTTTTTGCCCCGCTGTATGTGTTTTAGATTGATCTCTCTTTGCCATCGTGTGACTGCCACTTATCCTCCTGTTCTGTCAATTGTCTGTTTAATTGCTTGTGCGATTGTGGGAAGTTCGCTGCCGCTTGTTGCTGCAAATTAATTTCCCTTCGGGGACCTCTAATGTCATCCACTCCCACAGCTGCTTTGTATTGTTCTATCACATAAATCGTTTGTCTTTGTAACACGACAAAGAAAAGAGAGGTTCAAGGGAAAGGACTAAGTTTCTAAAGGCGCGTATCCTATACATCAGGGGTGTCAAACATACGGCCCGCCGAACAATTTAGTCCGGCCCGGTGGCTTAATGCATTATCATTATTAAAAAAAAGTGTCCTGTCTGGCAATGGGGCAATACGAATTGTTGTCTTAATGCCAAAAAGAGCTCATCAGATTTGACTTTCACAAGTGTAGCAGTACTGCTTTTGCTATAGTGCTCCGCTTGATTTATGAATGTGAATAGTTTTATTATGATTCATGCGGGGAATATCTCAAATGATATGGACACTACAATGGGAAAGTAGGAGAGGAAATGAAGAACAAGAAGAAAAAGAAAAGGTGAAAGAAAGAGGACATAAAAGGAAAAGAATGATAAAACAATTATTGAAAAAAACATGTACTTCGTTTAATTGAAAACCTGCAGTTCCTATATTGTCCACGAGGGGGAACTGTGTTTTAATCAGCAGATGGTAGCACTGAGCTTCAGATGTGGAAAATTTATTTTAAATCATTTCTTAATTTTTATCAGTTTGATGTATTTTGTCATGTAGGACAGTGTTTTTAAGTTCCAAAAAATGTGAATAAATGTTTTTCAACATTGTACAATCACTGTGATCAGTTCTTATGCATAATGCACAAGTAAATGTTTAACTGGGTAAAAGTATTGTTGAAATTGCACATACTTTTCTTAAAAACGCTGAGGTTATTCATAATATATTGTGTAAAAGTGAAATGCATTTAATATAAAAATCAACAACAAGTCCACTTTTATTAGTTCTATTTAATCTTGCAATGAGTTAACTCGTGTGGCCCTCTTGAGATCAGATTAAGCTGTATGCGGCCCCTCAACCAAAACGAGTTTGACACCCCTGCTATACATCATGTATGAGACGTCCGAAATCTTTCAGGACGATGAGAAGGCAGAAGACTATATGGAGAAACGCCGCGCTGCCTTCCTCCTCAAACAGCAGCGCAAAGCCGAGGAGGCGAGACTCCGGAAACAGCAGCAAGAGGCGGACAGCGAGATCAAACGGGACGAGGCTCGGTACGTTCAGGCCCAAAAAAAAAAAAAAAAAAAAAAAAAAAGTGATTTTATCTCTGAATTGGTGGTAAAAATACGGAACCGGATGTTCTAACTCTGCCGCTGTTGATTCAAGGCGTAAGGCAGAGGAGGACCGTATCCGTAAGGAGGAGGAGAAGGCCCGCCGAGAGCTCATCAAACAGGAGTATCTGCGGAGGAAGCAGGAGGCCCTCATGGAGGAGCAGGGTCTGGTCAAGCCCCGCACCAGGACTAAACCCCGCAGGAGCAGACCCAAATCAATGCTGCGGGGAGAGTCCAGCAGCCTCCCTAAAGGGTCCACCACACGTAAGGCCGTCTGTCGTATACCTCCAGTGTTGTACGTTGTCTCCGTTTGTTCCCGTGATTTGTGTAAAAGTGTGAAAATGGGCGGCTGGTGGTTTTTTTCCTGCCCTGTGCACCTGTTGTGTCCTCCTGTAAGTGTGTGCATGTGTGTGTCGTGCAGGTGATTCTCTGAAGGTGTCTATGTTAATCAAAAACCAGAGTTCAGGAGCAGCCTGCAGGGGAGGTGAACTTTCCCACAACTCTGCATGATGTCAAACAAAAACACGCACCGCTTAGAAAGCAAACTAATTATACATATAAGGTGCAGCCATAGATTATAGAATTGTCTGGAGTAAATCAGTTTTTCCTGGTATCCTTTCGATTTAATCCATTAATCTTTGTTTAATGTGCATTTTTAATGAATGATATTGGGTTGTGGCTTATCCATTAAAGTGACTGCTTGTTGGATCAGGACGGGGGCGATTGGAATAACATATTTCTCCCCCTTTTTAGCCGACCTGAGCTTTAGTCATCGAGGGTCAACTCTGTCCCTGGCGACTGACGCAGACAGCGTAATCTCTGGAGAGGCAGACTCAAACAGGTAAGGGCTAGTGTTTGTAAATGCTCCGTTCAGATCATGAAACCCGCGTCTCCATGTTCTCCTCTGACTGCATTTTATTTAACGTTTCATGAAGGGCTGCGTCTGTGTGCTCTGTGGATTCCTTCCCCGTGCTGAGCAGGGCCTCCAGCAGGAACATGGAGCGGGACTGGGAGAACGGCTCCATAGCCTCGTCCATCATTTCCATGGAGTACAGTGGTGAGCAGAAAGGCAGAAGACGACAAGGCGTATACTGATGAGTAAAAGGGGGAAAAAAAGGCAGAAAGCATTTGGGAAAGTAATTATTCTTTAGCCAGGGTTCCATAGGGACAACTCTGAGACTTACTGGAGGGACTGAAGTCTGTTCAACCCTCTCTGGATGTGTTGGTGGTGGTTCCAACGAGCGCCATCCAACATGCACCTTACACGCTGCTTAGACATTAAGTGGCAGTTAAGGTCATGGTGAATGGGTGATATCATTTTAACTCTCATAATTATTTACACTTTTTGTTGCTTTAATGTTTTAATAACAAGACAAAGTATTATTGACACTTTAACTGGCATATATCAGCAATTGACACAATAGAACAGCTAGCATCACAAACACAATATTCAGTTCATTTTAAAGAAGAAAAAAATTATATATATATATATATATATATATATATATATATATATATATATATATATAAATATAAATATAAATTATTACCTTCACTTTTGGATTTGTACTGCTAATGTTTCCAAATCCAGCATGATAGACAGAGGTTTAAAGCTTAAAAAAATTAAACAGAGCCCCTTTGCCTGTGTAAATTCTCAGTTATCCGGGTCATCGCAACATTTGCTATAATGTCTTCCTGTAATATAGTGAAAGGCTTGATCTCTAGTGGTCTCACTGAACCACTTTCTCAATATATTAGAAGCTAGGTTTTCAATGAATTAGCTTCTCACAACTCAGTGCTCCCCCTAACTCATATTCCACACCTCAATTATACTGATTTTGGTTACATTTATGTCTTTTCCTCTCAGCAACAACCTCTACACCAAAGAGGGTTATTGTCAGTAATCAAAGATGTGGTTTCTGAGTTCACAGCTGGCTGGTCGCAGGTCATATTGGCAGATCAAGCCAGAAATCAGCCTAATCCAGTCATCAGCCCATATTTCTGTCCTAGTTTTTCAGCTACTGACACAGATATTATTATTATATCAAACTTTTTCTATAAAGAAATGCACACTTAAAAAAAACAGGTATGTTTTCTTTGTTCACAGGTCCTAAACTCTTCAAGGAGCCGAGCTCCAAATCCAACAAGCCAATCATCATCAACGCCATCGCCCATTGCTGCCTGGCTGGAAAGGTTAACGAGGCCCAGAAGAACGTTATCCTTGAGGTCAGTGAAATTAATCCAAGCTTCGCTCACAAAGCGACGGCGATCTTTAGGCGTTTTTCTTTCCCCTGACGTCCGGACCGACACTCTCGTCTGTGTTTCCCCAGGAGCTGGACAAGTGCGAATCCAACCACCTGTTCATCCTCTTCCGCGACGGCGGGTGCCAGTTCCGCGCCGTTTACACGTACTCACCAGACACCGAGGTCATCGTCAAGTACACGGGCACGGGCCCGCGCGCCATCACCCCAAAGATGATCGACAAGCTGTACAAGTACAACTCGGACCGCAAGCAGTTCACCGTGATCCCCGCCAAGACCGTGTCCGTCAGCGTGGACGCCCTGACCATCCACAACCAGCTGTGGCAGATCAGGAGACCCGGCAGCGCCCGGAAAAAATGAGCAGGACATACACGCGGTGCCGTCTGGGTTTATTAAGCTACAGTTGGGCAGGACCCAAAAAAAAAAAAAAGCTCGGACAAGACTGATGGGATTAGCGAGAACGTTGCAGGGTCTGTGACACACCTACCCCCTCACCGTACTCTGGTATTTTCATTTTCTTACCCTTTTTAACATGCATGCCACACTTTGGTATTTTAATTTGATCATAACCCGAAGCCACCAAGTCTGACCCCCGCTGAATCTCCCGATGCTACTGACACAAAGTGCAGCTTAAAACAGGCTGTGATGAACCCAGTCTTTAATTTAGCTTTGCGTAACAAAAAGCAAAAAATAAAGCAAAAACTCGTGTCTACTGAGATTCCTCCACACCGCACATACAGAAACTGCATCTGCTACTGGTACTTGCTTTTTATAAAGAAGGAGCTTTGAAAATACTTTGAGTGTACGTATGGAATAATGTGTTAATAGTGTTCGTCTAGTTTAGTGTGACTGCAGATGTGAATGATTGTGTGGGTTAGGGTCCAAACATTTCTCTGAAGATTATGCTTTAAATCTTAATTTATTAGGTTTTTTTTTTCAATTTTGTATCTGTAGTCACAAGAAGGAACAGGACCAGGAATATTGGTGTTACAGAAAGGGAAATATTCTAATCATCCTACACATAAACCATTTTATTTTGTTTTTTTGGCTACATTAAATGATACCATCTGTGTGTGATAATTCATTAACCGATAACCCATTAATCAAAAACAAACAAAAAAAAAAAACTACATTATATCGCCAAGCTGTTTGCTGCTCACCTTTTGTCGTCTGGTCAGATGTAAATGTTTGATGCCGCCTCTGTGGCACAGCTAACGACCAGTTGTCAGTGTTGGTATACCGTTTGGAAAAATCTGCACTATACTTGATATATTTGTTTGCTGCATTTTGTACATTTTTGAACAGTATTTTCTGTACATTATGTACAAGTTCTGTTTACTAAAAAAAAAAAAAGTAGGCACTATTTTAAAGGTTATGTTAAAGAGATGTTCTGTCTGATTTCAGTTTATATATTTTATGTTTATTTATTTTGAAGAGATATAAATAAAGTGCAACGATGGGCATTTTTCTTGCTAAAGCTGGAACAGATTGTGTCAATTCCTTTATGGCGGCCCGAAAGAGCGGACGTAAGTGAAAAGTCAAAGAACAAACCGGGTATGAAGTGCCTTGTCAAAGTGTTCACGCCCATTGAAGCTTTCGCTGCGTTGTCAAGCTCCGCCCATTATGTGACAGACCAAAACGCAGTAGTGCACATCAGGTGGAAGACATTTATTTTTTATTTTATTTTATATTTTACAAATAAAAAAATCTGAATAATTGGGTATGCGTTTGTATGCAGCCACACCGAGTCAACGTCTTCTCCTGCAGTTACCTCTTAGGTATTTTGGGGCAGGCCTCTACCAGATGGTTGAGCAACCTGAAATAGTTGCTCAACCTTTTTTTTTTTTTTTTTTTTTTTTTTTTTTTTGCTAAACAGTTAAACCAGATTAGATGGAGTGTCTAAAAAGATCAATTTCAAAATCTTGCCATAGATGGTTGGTTGAATTTATATCGGGATCCATCCATCCATCCATTTTCTCACCCACTTAGTCCCTCATGGGGTCGCGGAGGTTGCTGGTGCCTATCTCCAGCGTTCACTGGGCAAGTGGCAGGTCACCAGTCTGTCACAGGGCAACACAGAGACAGACAGGACAAACAACCTTTCACGCACACCTAAGGACAATTTGAAGAAACCAATTAAGAACCCACACATGCACAGGGAGAACATGCAAACTCCATGCAGAAAAACCCAGGGTTGGACTTGAACCCAGGACCTTCTTGCTGCAAGGCAACAGCGCTACCCACTGCGCAGCCCATATATCGGGATTTTTCTATCAAATAAATGTGCTCCTTTGGCCTGCCCAGCAACTCTCATCAGTTTCACTGCCTTTGCATAAGAAAAGCCTCCCCCGCAGCATGTGGCTACCACCGCCATACATCATAGGGATGGTATTTTCTGGGTGGTGGGCTCTGTTATGAAAAGCCAACCTCTGGTCTAATGTGACCAGAGCACCTTCTGCCACATGTATGCTATGTGCCGTGTGTCAAACTGCAAACTGGTAGTCATGTAGCTTTCTTTCGACATCTTTCTTAATGACAGATTTCCAGTGAACACATTCTCCCACCTGAGCTGGGAATCTCTGCAGCTCCTCCAGAGCTGCCATCTGTATCTTGCCTGCTACCCTGATTATTGCTCTTCTTGCTGTCAGTTAAGGTGGAAGGCAGAAGTCCGTCCTTTTCCTTCGACGTACCAAGTATGCTCCACTTTGCTTATAAAATTTAATATAAAATAAAAAACTATAACCCTTCGGAGTTTGTGATTGTAAGGTAACAGAATGTGAATCAGTACAGTGGAGTATTAATATATTGGTCACAGTGGTACCTATTTTAATTTAATTAGGGCAAGTGTTACATGTAAAAACTGTATTTCCCTGCAGAAATATGCTTAACTGGCACACAAAAGAAAAAAAATGTATAGAATTGGAAATATTTTACAAATATAATGGAAATTGATGTCTATATATTAACATACTTGTAATTTTAGGAATATGTGCTAGTTAGATGCACAGTAACCAAATACCCTTTATAATCATTTCTTATGTTTGTGCAATCATTGGGTAAAAAATGTACATAAGAAAAAAGAAACACACAACTCAAAACAATGTTTATGTATTTTAGAGCACTTTAATGTGCACATAAAACTATGCTCAAGTACAAATATAGTCAACACAGAAATTGATAGAAGTCAGACCTAAATGCAAAAAGTTGTAAGAGATACACACCTTTCTCAAAGAAACACAGTGTTATGTTAATACGACTTTCAAAGAGCAGTGCTCAGAGCAACATGGCGTTCTCTGATTCCTGATGTAGTAGAAAATGACATGGACCGGTATGATGCTCTCACTGTATGCTAATCTCTGTCCCTGCATTTAGACAAAAAATAAATAATTTAGACCATCCAACTGGTTTCATTTTAAACAGAAAGGCAGTAATTACTTCTCCTGCTATGGCTAAAATATTTTATAGCATATAAATTGTTACAGTTATATTAATGTTGTCTTACATATATATCTTTTAGGCACATAGACTTCAGCAAAAAGTTTTGACATACATCCAACTCCAGTATAGTGAACGTTTTTAGGTTCTTATTGTGCTTAATATTACAGATTTCCCCAGTTTAGCTTACCAAGTTGATATTAGCTGATTAATCAGTGTTCCACTCCACCCAATTCGGCCATTTTTGTAGTATATTGGGGGAGTGCACAATGAACAACCCATGACTTAGCTGCTTGTAGCTTCGGTTTCTTTCAGGTTGGACTACAAAATCGCTCAGAGAAATAAAAATGGCGGATTAACGAGACTGATAAGCTGGAAGTCCATGCCTTTGTTTAGCAGTTCAACAGGAAACACTGTGACGTAATTGTTCAAAAAACGATAACAGAGAAAACAGAATGACTAGAAAAATACGACCTAAAAAAGAATATAAAGATATCTACGCAGCTCCTGGACAGACTAAATTCAAATTTTCTGCCCTCCTGGAGACTCCAAATACCCAACAAAATGTATTTAAGGGCTAAAAAATTGGGTTGGATCATATATCCCCTTTGATATTTAATAAAAATATTTAAAAAAAACTTTTTGCTTTCGTCTGACCCTCTAACAACGTGAAGTAGCTAAAAATAAATTTAAAAAATCTCTCAAAATCCAAAACAAAACATCAAGTCCCGATCCAAAGAACTTCAAGAACAGAAGAGAAACAAAGTCTGGAGAGGGTTACAAAGCAATCTGCAAGGCTTTAGAACCCCAGTGAGAGTCATTAAGCACAAATAAAGACAGAATGAAAGGGGGAACCTTCACATGAGAGTCTGGCCTTCCCGTATTACTATAGAAGTGACAACTCATCTGGAAGGTCTCAAAAGGACACAGAACAACTAAAGCTCTGCGGGGTTCACTTGCTTCAAAGTCAATGTTGAGTATTCAGGCGTAAGAAAGAGAGTGGGCACAGATACCATCCATAGCAGACTTCTAAGATTAAAAAGACCAAACAGGTCACAAAGGACTGCTCTCACCATTGTTAAAAAAACATTTCTCGATTGTCCTCAAGACTTCTTAGGAAAGACTCGGAGGACTGAAAAGACAAAGCCGGAGTTTTTGTGGATGGTGCGAGTCTCGTTCTGTCTGGAGCAAAACCAAGAGTCAAACGTGGTGTTGGTGAACTTGTCGTCGCTTTGAGGCTGCAGAACCTGAGTGACTTTCCATATGTGTGTTGTGTCTGCATGTTACATGTTATCTGTGTACAACCTGAGCTGGTGTGTGTCTCAAAAACATGGTGACAATAAAGATTCTCGGTTCTTAATCATGGATAAAACCATGTACTTAGTTGTCTTCCAGAAAATCCCAAAGGAGAACGTCATTCATTTGTGGCTGGATTTAGATATTTCTGCAAAGAAGAGTGGGCCAAAACTCCTCCACATGGATGTAAAAGACACATTGCCAGGTATCAAAATAGCTTGATGTCGCGTGGTGCAAAGGTTGGTTCAACCTGTTATTAGGTTTAAGGAGCAACTATTTTTCCCCCCACATAAAACCAGGTTTATCCTGGATAGGTTCTCTTTTCCGCCTTAATGAAATCATAATTTTATTCAGCTTTTCAAAGCACTGCAGGCTGCATGCACTCCTTGACAAATCTTCAGTCTTTCAGGCATTTTCTCTGTACTTTGATCTATAGGATGATGGAAAATCTGAGCATTTTAGAAACTGTAACTTTCAAAAATCTTAGCATACTTTGACACCAACAACCGGTCCATGCCTAAGTAAAAAACAGCAAAAAAAAAAAAAAAAAAAAAACACTAACAAAAACAAAGAACTATTCTGTATGGCAGAATGCTGAATATCAAACACAGCCAGTTTAACCA
Source organism: Fundulus heteroclitus (assembly GCF_011125445.2). Lineage (NCBI taxonomy): Eukaryota > Metazoa > Chordata > Actinopteri > Cyprinodontiformes > Fundulidae > Fundulus > Fundulus heteroclitus. The sequence goes on from NC_046368.1 coordinate 21,545,084, forward strand.
AGTCCTTTTGTACTTTTGGAGTTAAAACTTAAAAAATAGATAAATGATCTGCTCTGATGAACATAAATAACCACCATTATTTGCACATAACCGACTAACTTAGACCTCAATGGCTCTGACGAACTACTTCTAGTATTTAGATACAAAATATACGTCTGAAAGCTTTAATGCACACAATTTATTAAAGTCACTTAGGGCTGTTTGACAGGCTGTAAGTCAGATAAATGAAGCATGGAAAGATAAACATCTGTCCGTTGTACTACTTGTTTTCAGCAACAGGAGAGAGATTTTAAAAGTTGGACGATGCCTCTACCGTGTGGTTTACCAATTATAAGAAACTGAGCTTTAATTCAAATTAATCTAAATGTAAGTATTAGGTAAACTGTAGATTAAAAAAAATCTAAGAAATTCATTTGAATTCTAACCAAATCCGACAGCAAGTACGATGAACCTCCCTGAAATCCCTGCACGTTCAAGCAGCTGAAAAGAGACTGGTGCGGCATTCGTATTTACAGCGTTTGCAGCAAGACGATGAAGATGGCGCCCATGATATCCATTGTGATCAGACAGGCAGTAGGCACTCACGTTATACATTTGTGGGCTTCAGCGCTGAAAGAACTACAGCCCAAATCGTCTTCCTCCGACCGTAACTGGGAGTGGGTCTGACCCAGGAGAACCAGTTAAAGGCCAGCCTTGTGTCAGAGCGGGGTGTCCTCTCTGGTCTCCATGCTGGACTCGCGTCTCTCTTTCAGGCTGCTGCTGTGGACTGGAGGCACCTCAGGAACATGAGCCAGCGGGTCAGAACGGATCAAGTATCTGTGAGAGAACAGAGATGTTAGCACTAAGGATAATCTCTTAACGCATTTATTGAGTCTATAATCTAATGACCCTTATATTGTATATATACAATTAAAGGAGCTGAAACCCTCCTGCTGAAATCTGTGAAATAATTTTATGCGAGCTGTTGTAACATTGGTGTTTTGCTGTCTGATTAGGGATGCTCTTCCACTGGCAGAGATCGATGACGTGGAGGAGCTGCAGCGTATATAAGGATGCTTACAAGACACAGACGCATAGTTTTTAAGCAAAGCAACTTTGCAACAAACACCTAACATACCAAACGCTGCACAATATTCACAAACTTTGTCCTTTGCGGCTAAAAAATGCAACTCGCGGGTACTTTGCCTCCTTAGTTCCTACAGGTGGTTTTCTTCTTACATATTTTGCATAAAAGGAACCCAATTTTAGATCATCTTTGTGTATTTACGCTGGCCCTTGCAAAGGTAATCATATCACTTTGACTTTTTTGTCAAATTCATTTTGTTTGAAATTCTGACTTTATGTGATTGATCGACACTTAAGTTGTGTATGGTTGAGAGGTGGGAGAAAATGCACATGACTTTTACATTAAATAAATACAATTCCAAAAGGTGCTGAGAGCGTTAATCAGAGAAGCGAGCCAAGAGGCCCATGAGATCTTCATTTCAGGAGGGAGAAATTCATTAATTGTCCACTCTTTTAACTGTGGAAGAAAACCTTTGCTGAAATAAATCTTTAAGAATCAGTGTTAAAAATGACCACTAGCCACAGAGGGAGTACAGCAAAAATAGGTTCCGTGGTCAGATGAGACCAAAAATAAAACTTTCTGGCCAAGATGAAAAATGGCAGCATTCTCCTCTGAGGATGAGATTATGGGGAGATGGATGAAGCTAAATAAAGGTCAGTCCTGGAAAGAACCTGTTGGAGGTTGCAAGAGACTTAAGACTGAGGTGGTGGTTTACCTTCCAGCAGGCCAAAATTTAAAGCCAGAGCTGCAGTAGGATGGTTTAGAAACTATCAAAGCATATCCGGGACAATATTGAGTCCATGCTGATCATGCAACAACATTTGTCTCCAGATGTGCAAAACCGTTAGAGACATACCCCGACAGAGATATAAATGTAACTGCAGTGAAAGGCATTGAGCCATGGGGGGTGCAAACAATCCCACTCCACACTTTCCAGATTTTTTGTGTGTGAAAAAAACCCCAAAAACATCTGTAAATTTACTTCCACTTTACCATCATTCACTAGTTTGTGGTGGAATCCCACTAAGATACATAGAGGTTTGACGTGGGCCATACAGTGGTTTTACTTACACTATGTCATTGATCTCCAGCCTGGTATCGTGAGCAGGGTTAATGAGGACGTAGGACAGAGTGTTCTGGTGGTCATTCTGCTCATCTAAAAACAAACACATAAAAACAATCAGTCCAAAAACTGTCCCCTGACCTAACTGTGCCTGAAAAAAAAAAGTTTCCAACATTTTACCTTGCAAGTATCCCAAATTGACTCTGTTCATGACGTCGCTGGCTGTCAGATTTGTCAGATCGTCTGCATTTTAGACAAGGAACAGCTGGGCTTTAAATCAAATCATGTTTTATGTGGCATTATGGTGTTGTCAGTGAGGAGAAATGTCCACAGTTACCGTATCCTGAGGTGGGGAGGCCCAGGTGCCTCATGCGGTTACGGACCAGCTCAGACAGCTCTTCCCTCTCAGAGCGTCTGTAGAGGTTGAGACGCTGCTGAGCGATGCGCTGGGCGTGGTCTTTACTCGAGTCCCGGCTGCCCCCCTGCCACCTCACGCTTTTCTTACTGAGACGCCGCGCCCACTGCATGCTCTTCTTCCTCAGCACGGGGTAATCCGACTGGTCGTTGCCGCGAGACTCGTCCCCTCTGTCTCTCGTGTCTTCGCAGTCGTCGACGCTCATGGACACCTGGGACTTAACGGTGACGGAAGAGTTGATCTGTTTTCTCGTGATCTTAAACCGTTAATGGTTGCACCGTGTGTGTTGGCATGCATTCGCGTTGGCAGTCCCACCTCTGAAGTGGTGAAAATGTGAGACTCGGTGCGAAAGATGCCAATGGGGATTTCAGCGCTGGAGGAGCAAAGCTTCTGGAACAGTCTCCCGTAGGTGCCGATCCAGATGTCCTCCTCCGTTATTTTCATCTGAATCAGAGACGGGGGACGGTCAACTTCAACAGTGGTTTGGTCAATTTGACAAGTTCTCTTCTACAAAGAGACATGCAAACGTATTCTAACCCGTTGAACTTTTCCGCATTTAACCATGTTACACACACAAACAAATATATTTTTAATTAGGCTTCATGTAATAACCCTATACAAAGGTAAAAAAAATACCTTTATTGTCCCACAATGGGGACATTTAGGCATATATGGGCAAACTGGTGCACATATGTTAAGTGGAAGAGAAAGGAACAGTTGGATTCAGTATGATTTTAATATAAAGGCCTTTCTGTAAGAGGTTCAAGCAGAAAACCATTCTAGAGAGAAAGCCAGAAGTCTGATTTGCAGTTTGCCACAAGCCTATTGGGGTCACAGCACAGATAAGGAAGATTGTGTATTGGCCAAATGAGCCCAAAACTTAATATGTTTGACTAGATTTAAAATAAGTAACAGAGATTTAAACACTGTGCATCAACCTAAACAGGCGATCCCTTCCATGAAACGTGATTGTGGCAGCATCATGCTGTGGGAATGCCTCTCTTCAGCAGAGAAAGGTGAGCTGGTCAGAGTCGATGGGAAGATGGAAGGGTTAAACATAGGCCAGGGCAACCATAGAAGAAAACTCATCAGAGGCAAAAGACTCGATACTGACGCAGCATTTTACCTTCCAGCAGGACAAACACCCCAAACACCCAGTGGGGGTTCACGTGGAATGGTTTAGATCAGAGCTTTTATTCATGTGTTCAGTTGATAATCTGCGACACTGATGTTCACAAACACTCTCCATCCAGTCTGACTGAGCTTGAGCTATTTTGCGAACAAAAAAAATTGGCAACTATTTCAGTCACTGGATATAAAAAGCTGGTATAAACATACCCCGAAATAATTGTACGTGTAAAGGGAGCAAAGGGCGACTACCAAGACTATTGACCAACGAGGGCTGAATGTAGATGTACATTTTTATTTGTAAAGAAATTGTAAAAAGCAAGCATCATTTTCCTTCCACTTCACAATTGCGCACGGCCCGGTGCTGGCCCATCACATAAGCTTTTTAGTACAATAGATTTCAATCGGTGGATGTAACACGACTATGAAACGTTCAAGGGTTTGAATACCTTTGCGAGGCATTTGATGTGACTTACGGCACACAAGAACCCTGATCCAGGAGTGGTGTCCAGTCCCAGCAGCAGTCTAGCAATAAGAATCATGTAGTCCTTTACAAAAGACTGAAAAAGAACCACATGTAAAAACAACTCAAATTACCTTGTATAACTCTGAATACGGCTAACAAAATAAAAAAAAAAAGCATACAGCACAGAGAGGAAAACAAGCGATGCTTTAGTCACTGAGTGTAAGAGAGCCCCTCTGCCTTTCAAAGCCAGAGTTGAGATGACTGTGTCTCTGCTGATGTGAGACACAGTCTCCTACCCGGTGCTCATGAGAGTTCCCTGAGGCTGCGGCGTTTAGTTGTGGGTGTCTATACCCACCTGATAGAGGAGGGTGTCCAACATGCTGATACTGAACACTCTGCCTGCGGCGAAGGGCAGCCGGAACATGAAGGCCAAGTTGGAGCCTTTGTCTCGCTCTTTCTGTGCAACAGGAAACGATCAGAGAGTCATTTACCCCTTGTTCACCATGCAGTTGACCATGCCCCCCCCCCCCCCCCCTCCCCTCACACAGGTTTTGACTGACCTTCTCCAGCTTGGACAGAGCCAGCGAATAGCAGTCCTTTGCTCTAAACTGCATGAACCTCATGTTGGATGGATGCGTAAGTTCGGTGATAATACTGAGGCTTGGAAACAGCCTAAGGTTTTTTTTTAAGGGAGGAAAATAGTAAGTTAAATGCATTACTTGTAACATTACATCCTTACACAGTTTTATATAAACTTGAACTACATCTGAGTTTTTGAGTTGTATAATAGTCTACCTGAACATAGTTTGCACGTTGACAATAGTTTTGGCATCAGCCATGTAGTCCTCCTCTGCACTCATGGTGCTCTCTTTGTCGACCACGACCAAGTTATCAGCGTAGATTATGCCACACTGCAGCAGGCTGTCCAGACTGCAACACACAACAGTCCGGATAATTTGCCACTGAACATCTAAATATATCCAAGTGTTTACGTTCTCTAAGTAATCCAAAACTTTAATAGAGACAGAAGATTATCTGCTGTCCTTACTTGTCTATGGAGCCAGCCATGTAGTACACCATAGGGAAACAACAAATGGCTTCGAGGAAGTGATTATCAGGACTGCGGGAAGAAACAGTAAAAATGGAAATTAGTGCCGTTCTGTTTTTCTCCTGTCATTTTTCTAACAAAAGACTTGTTGATCAGACTTTGAGCTTGGTATACACACAGAGAATCAAGAAACATTTAGTATGTTAATTATTTAGAAAAAGGCCTCAGAGAAGACAAAAAGAAAGGGATTTGTCTTTTGCTTCTTCTGTTTGTCTTTGCTGCTATTCACAGTGCAGGTTTTTTTTTCTCCATCAGTCGATTGTTGTGTTTTCGGTTTTTAACAACGATTAAGCAAATCTTACAGACAAAAAAATGTGCAGAAGTAAAGAATAGAGCAGGGATGAAGGCATTGTAAAATTACAAACTGTTTTCCAGACTCCAAAAAACACGTTTACACAACTGGCTCAGATCCCAGCAACAACAACAAATTTTCGCCCCACTGCACATTTAACTTTCATCTCTAAAGTAATAATACATCAAACCTATATAGCGCTTTTTTGAACACTCAAAGACGCTTTACAAAACAATTTTTAAAAGTACTTAAAAACAGTGGCCTTCCAACTTCATCCTCATTTAACTCATGGTAACTTTTATGAACTATTCCAGTCTGGTTTCCGTCCCCGCCAAAGTACTGAGACCACCCTCATGAAAATCACCAATGATCTGACCTTACTGGCGCCTCTCAGTTTGTTCAACTTAAGCCCTTTAGTTCCCATCCATCCTCTGACACAACTGGCGTGCCACATGGCTCTGTCCTGGCACCCCTACTTTTCATTATTTACGTTCTTCCTATTGGCAATATCTTCCGTAAATTCAACATTCATTTTCACTGTTATGTGAATGACACCCAGCTGCACCTTTCATATAAGCCAGGATCTATACTCCCACCCTCTTCCCTTAGCTCCTGCCTATCTGAAATAAAATCCTGGTTCACTTCCAACTTCTTTAAACTGAAAATTGACAAAACTGAGATCCTCCTTGTAGGAACCAAATCTATATATTCCAAAGCTGACACTTTCTCCCCTTTACTTGATGGTTCTGTAGTCACCTCAGGTCAAGAGTGTGGGTGTCATCCTCGATAGCGCTCTATCCTTTACCTCTTACATCAACAGCATCACACGTTCTACCAATTTCCATTTACGCAACATTAACCGCCTTCATCCCTCAATTTCCCCTCACTGTGTATTTATTCTGAAGACAGATCACCCGCTATTACCATCTAATGTAGAACAGATTACTGGATCAATGTGTGCTTCTGTGCTTTTTTTGTCTGTCTTGTTGTGTCTCTGTTCTGTCTTCTGTAACCCCCAGTGGGTCGAGGTAGATGACCGTTCATACTGGTTCTGGTTCTGGTTCTGCTGGAGGTTTTTCCTTCCCGTTAAAGGGGAGTTTTTCTTTCCACTGTCGCTTCATGCTTGCTCAGTATGAGGGATTGCTGCAAAGCCATGGACAATGCAGACGACTCTTCCTGTGGCTCTACGCTTCTCCAGGAGTGAATGCTGCTTGTCGAGACTTTGATGCAATCAACTGGTTCCTTTATATAGGAAATTTTTGACCAATCTGTATAATATGATTTAATTTGACTTTGTAAAGTGCCTCGAGATGACATGTTTGATGAATTGGCGCTATATAAATAAAATTGAATTGAATTCTTGTCCATAGCCTTGTCACCCCCCCCCCCCCCCCCCCCATTTCATCACATCACCCCAGTCCTTCAGCAGCCCCACTGGCTGCTGGTTAGATTCAGAATAGCACTCAACATTCTTCTGTACACATTAAAAGCCATTCACAATCTTGCTCCCCCCCCCCCCGCCCCCACCACTGATATTGTCAAAAAAACGAGTGGATGGTTTTTTTTAGTGCTTGGATGGTTTCTAGAAGCAGTGGAGACCTAAACGGAAGAATAACTGCGTACAAAAACATAATTTTGTATAATAGGTCCCTTTCTAAGAACACGTGTCTTCAGAAGCCATTAGTAAAACATTTTGTTTACTTACTGAATGGTCTAAATCCAAAGGATGATCTGAAGGGCCTCCTGCCTAATGCTCTTCTTGCCCTGTCTATCAGCTTAGGTAGAGGGCAGCGTCTTGATAGGTTTGCAGTTGCACCATATTCTTGCGAGTTAAAGATCAAACAGTGCTCTATGAGATGTGTATAACTTGGGATATTGTTTTATAACTTAACACTGCTTTAAACCTCTCCACTAGTATGTCCTTGATGTACTCTAACAAACTGCGGAGGCCTTCACAGAACAGCTGGGTGTATGCTGAGATGTAGGCTCTATTGAATAAACAAGGGACTTTTTAAGGCATTTTGTTGCAATCAATTTTATTTAAAGATATCTTACAAGTCATCATCCATCATCCATTGAGATTAGTGGTTTTACCGTGACCAAATAAAAAAAAAAGAATATAATAAATAATGTGGGCCCAGTCCTCAGCAAATACGTCTTCACACAACATTATTTCAAAGACAATTCTAAACTGAGTCTACTTCTGAGAGGATCATGTCCAACAGCCAGACTTTCGGGAGCCTCTGTGCGCTAGTTATCTTGTCATTGCCTGAAGTGTCTTCAGGATGAGGAATGAGCCCATCTGCTGCTGGACGCACTTAGAGAGAGACAGACTCAGACGCGTTATCAGTGTCCGTCTCCCTCCTCACCTCCTTTTGACATCGCATTACTTTTTGCATGTTCCCAATTCCTGGTGACTCGAGACCCAAGGCTGTTGTCAGTGATTGAATTCCAAATGCGTGGGTGTTTTTGCATTTATGTGCAACACTGATGGAGGGGGGGGGGTGCAAAGAGCATCACGCAGGGAGCGTTTATTGTTATGTGTTTGTGTCTCTATGCGAGTTCTTTCAGCTGGCATGTGGGGGCTGAAAAGGGGACACATCGGGGCTCTTGATGGAAGTTAGCGCTATCAAAAGAAATCATTTTCTCCTCTTGTGGCAATATACATCACCCAGGTTCAAGGCAGAGCAAGTTTCCATGGTTACTGTCTGGAGCTACAGAGACTCTTTTTTTTTTTCTTCCTTTTTTTTTTTCTGTGTCACTAAAAACACTGAGTAACAGTGGTAATCTAACATCAGGATTAACAATGGAGTCCCACCTCCACAGCCTTGTCCTAAGTGCTTGCTGACGTGGGCCTTTCAGCATTCATAATTTTTTTTCCCAGCGTGACACGAAGGAAGTCAGAGCGAAGCGGAAAGCGGAGGAACAATGTCTTACAGCATGCGTGTGTTAAGAACTCACGGGTTATCCAGCAGTAAGACAATGGGGTTCAGCTCCTTCCTAGGTCTGTAATAAGCTCTGAGAGGCACTATGAAGTTATAGAGGCCGTTTCCTGCGGTCTCCGCCGACACAATGATCAGCTTGTTCTTGAAGCCGTAAGCCTTGGCATCCTCAAAGCTGTTGTGCATGCAGCCCTGCAAAAGGAGGGGAAAAAAAAAAACAAAAAAAAAAATAGGGGAGGTATTTTAGGTATGCTTTTATGGTGTAAAGGACAGAGAGAGACGAGAGTGAATGATTGAAGCAGCCTGTAATTGGGTGACTAAGTTGAAGGAAAAGTGACTGCCCACCTGGTCTAGTCGTAGGCAGCAAAATGGTGCTTTTTCAGCCAACAGATGGCATAAGGTGGGCGAGCTCCCAATGTACGGAGAGTTGGGAGGATAACCTTTCACATACCTGAAAACAAATCCAGAAGGAATGAATGATGCATTTTGTCAAAGCAGGCTGTAAAATGCTTTGATTTAAAAAAAGCCACACACTGGAAAAGACAAACAGAAGCATCTGTGGAAAAAAAGAAACATTGATTCAACCATTTTGTTAAATATTCATTATTATTATAATATATTTGCTAAGAGGCTAGTCCTGGTTACATATAATTTGGATGTCCAAATTTAATTTAATTCAGTCAAAAATTATCAGCCATTAAACTTGTATAAATAATAATCCTATAATAAAAAACACAAAAAATTATCCAAAACTACAGTAAAAAATAAAATAGATACACAACGACAAGTCAAACTCAAGACTGCTTCTTTATTACAAAAGTAAACCCATCAGTCTGTTTTGCATGTCACTGGAAAAAATAAGTATTTGATCCTTAAACTTCACTTCAAAACATAAAAAAATAGCACATTTGTGAAACAGGTACAGGTACAGTCATGTATATGAAGCATGTATAATCTCGTTTATCCACCTTTGTTACTTACACCTTACTTGCATGTAGTGTGATACTTAATTCAGTTTTGGAATAATATGGTTTCCCCCCCATTCTTTCCTACCTAATAATACCCTGACCATCGTGGGGTGAAAGTTCACTGCTCTATAAATAGTCTATGAGTGCTTACAAGTGATCAAATGATAATAATCTGAATTTATCACAAAAAAAAAGGTCCAACTTCCCTGTCAGCTTGGCCACTTTAAGTATCTGACATCTGGAACCAAGAGAATGTTCTTCAATACAGACAAATCAGCTGTATAGTGCAGCATAAGACTAAATTAATTACATAACAACATGAACTAATTACATTATTAACATTATTATTGAGTCATTGCTGTAACATGTGGTACATGTTGTATCTCTAAATTGTAATGTTCACTCCATACAACTTTGACGCGTGTACATTTCTCATCTAAAGTTGTGCTTTGTGATAAAACTTAGGAATGTAAGGCAGACGTGTGAGGAATGTCCGTGGAGTGCTGGGGGTATGAGCAAACCTTTGTTGGCCAGTAGAATACTGAAATATTTTACCGGAGTTTGTTACAAAGTTTTCACACTTCCACTTTCTTTGTTGGTGTTGGTAACTCAAAACTTTGGCTCCCTTTCCAGACAACCTTTTTAGACTAAAGTTTGAAGATCAAGGCCACTCAATGACTTGGATGTGTTTCTTCTTTTAGCCACTTCTTTGTTGCCCTGGCCATATAGCCTGGAGGAAGAATGCTCCCATCTAAGGTTGTATGGTACGTGGCCCTTCAATGTGGGAAGGTAGCCTAAGAGGGAAAAAAGCAACTCCACAGCATAATGATTCCCTTGTCCATGTTTTACTGTAAAAACAACGTTTTTCAGGTCACACTTTGGATTTCTCTTCCTCCAAACACAGCAGGCCGAGTGGATGGGAGAGAGCTCGAATACGGTCTAATTGAAACATAACACTTTCTCCTAAGCCTTATCTGAATCATTTAGATGTTTAATGGCAAAAGAAGGCCACTGGTATAAGGTTTTACTTGGGGGGCTGCAAGATTTCAATCCATTACGGGATAGTTCCTTTCTGGTAGGTGTGGGCTGATCATTTGCCTTTCATATCATCCTTACTCCCTGAGCTAAGATCTTACATCAACCCTCATGATAAGGGGTGATTTATGTTTCTTTTTAAATAAATATTTGTTCTATTTCTAAGAAATGTCACCAGCAGTCATCAGCTTCTCCTCAGGCACCTTCCAGCTGATCTTGTAGCTCGTTTTAAGCTTCTGCAGATCTTCTATCTTGTTCCAGGTGTCTTATCCGTCTTGTTCGTGGTGGTAGGGACGTTGGAATGGAAGGAAACACTCTTCAGACTACTGTGGCTCTGTAGGATGTGTAGTCATCCTGCAAACAGAAGCTTTTGGGTTTGATTCCCGCTTCCTCCGGTCACATGTAGATGCAAGGCACTTAACCCGAAATTGCTTACACAGTTGTGTATCGGCATAGGAATGTATCCACATTTACGGTTTGGACATTTGTGCTTTATACAAATACCTGACTGATATCAGGAGTATCTGTAATTGATTGATGTATTCATGTGGCGTCTCTGTGAACCACAAACACCTGCCCATTCTGCTGGAGCCAAAATTATGGTTGTGTTGTAGGGGATAAAATACTTATTGTTCACCCAATAACATGCAAAACAATTTTTTATCACTATCTATAGATGTTCTGAGGACATCCGGTCTCTCCACACAAAACTAAACTACCATACGAATCTAGTAATGTTCATTTCGTTTAAAGTGAGCGAATTTACTCAAACAGCAGTAAATTAAGTAATTGCTGTCATTTTTTGTCTAACATTTATAGCATTAAAAGCTGTGGGCCTGGGATTGTTTTTTATTATCATTTAATGACTTAATTCTTAAAATCCTGAATTCACAATTTTTTTTATTTTATTTTTTATTCAAAAATATCTAAGTTGCAGTTTGACACTGAACTAAAACTGCTATTCGCTTCTCGAAATGTAATTTTTTTGTCCTCTGACTATTTCTGACTTCTGTCAAAAATGTGGCTGGCAGCACGGTGTGACATAATTCATATTTATGTGTTTATGCATAATACAATCCCAGTTGCAAAATTACTCACATGACTTGAAATTTTCCTCATTTAGTTATGTTACAACCAAATGTAGTGCAAAAATGGTGACGTGGAAGGAGAGGGATGCATGGTGTCCATAATGCTTTACAAACACAAATCTGAACAGTGTGCCGTCTGTATGTGTTTAGCCCCCTTAACTCTAATACTCTTAAATAAAATCTAGTGTTCTGTGAAAATGTCAGAGTTTTTTTTAGAGAACATCCGTAGGCAAACAGTATCATGAAAATCAAGGTCAAAAGCAGGCAGGACTGGGATAAAGCACCCACAACACACGATCTTCACCGTGAAACATAGTGGAGCGTCTTCATCATCCTCACAGCATGTTGTTGTCACCACAGTAGCATAATGCAGGAACGTTTTTCAGAAAAAAATTCCTGCCACACTTTACAGATTTTTTTCCGTAAAAGGTTTTAAAATCCTTTATCGTTTTCTTCTATATCAAAAATTTGCATAATTTTGTTCTGGTCTATCACAAAACTCAAAATAAACTGCATTAAAGTTTGTGGATGTACCACGAGAAAATGTGAGTATGAAAATGTACTTGTCACACTTTTAAATCCTTCCTTTTAAAGTCAAATGTCATTCAGTTGTGGTCCATATAAGATGAAACTGCAATGCTTTGGTCTGAATTCCTCCTAATTGCTTTCCCACAAGCCCCTCTTTTGCCCTTGTTCTGCGGTGTGTTTGAGAGCAACTCGTTTTGGTACCGTCTCTTTCATACCCCGCTCCCCTCCAGGTTCCACGCCACCCCATTTGGCCATTTTTGTAGATTGATAGCAGAGATATGATTATCCAGCGCCGCAGAAGCTCTTTATTCCCAAACTGACAAGAAGATGTCAACAGCGGAAAATGCAAGATCAAGTCTTACATGTTCAGAGCCAGAGTCTGACCCAGAGCCAGAGGAGAACCCGCAGAACCACACCATATACACGTATAGCTTTAGCATTCTTAAACTTGGACTACAAAATTGCTGTATAAAATAAAAATGGTGTATTCATGAAATTGGTATCTTGTTTAACGGTTCAGCAGCAAATACTGGGATGTAGCTTTTCAACAAACGTGATAGGGAACAGAGAAAAATTAACTGCTTGAAAAATATAATATAATGATATCTACACAGCACCCGGAGAGACTAAATTCCCCTTTTCTGCACTCCTAGAGATCCCAAGTACACAACAAAATATTTAAGGGTTAATAAAGTCGGATTTTGTGCCCTGTAAGTAAAATGTAGTGAAATGACAGCCACATAATTTCCTGATGCAGACAAAAACCACATGGACCAAAGTATCTTCAAGATTTTCACTCACAGTTTGACTCCCTGCATATCTGCTCTGAGCTGCTGTGTCATACTGCAAATCTGACCGTCTCTAAAGAATACCTTTCAGAGGTAAATGTAAAACAGAAGGCGTACTAAGTCCAACTTCAAGAGTGAAATAAAAACATGAAAGACACAACACATGGTGGAGTAAGCATATTTTAAGTCTAATTTGGGTAAAACTCTTAAAACTCATTTCAAGTCACTTTCATACGTTACAAAAAAGAATATGCATAAAAAAATGTGACAATTTAAATTTGACTCCCAGAAATTAGCATTTATGCCGAATGCTGGAATTTTCCCTTCTACATCCGGTTAAAGATTTTTAAAGATCTGATTGGACTTTTGTTTGTTATAACTAAGGATTGGAGCGGGTGAGAAAAACAGAGTCCTTACTCAGTGGACGAGCGTCCCTTTTCGTCTGTGAAGACGGTGTCGTCTTCTGACTGATCGCTTAGGAGATCACATGGCAGGATCGAAGCCGAGTCAGCAATTTCTTGGACTGGAGCGATGCTGGGCCGGCGGCTGCCTGTCCCGTTTACGGTAGGGGGGACCAGTTTTCCCCCTGATATATTGGGTGGACTTGTATTATGAAGATCCATGGCAACGGTACCTGCAAACACAACCATTCTGCCTCACACTTCACTGCATGGACTACCTCAGCCTGTCCAGCTGTTTATACTTGGTGGCAGTCTCTCTCACCCATGCTTGCGATGATGCTGTGCACAGGAAGCTGGCAGGGCCCGTCGTAGAGTCCTCCGGCAGGACGGCCCTTCCTCTCCTCCTGGTTGAAGATGAAGGCTGAGTTCTCCTCTTTGGTGATGTTGATATAGTAGCAGGTGTCTGTGGCCGCCATGATGTGGTGCGGACCAGGGTTCAGCAGGATGCTCTTGTTGTCTTCTCGCTTTATGCCGATGAGGCATACGCCATACCTGGAGACCAAATGCCCACAGTTGGCAAAAACTACTACAGCTGAAAACAAGATAATAATCGTTTAACCACGAGAGGGCTGGCAAAGTGTTGACAAATATGGGGCAGCAAGTGAAAAGGTATTTGCAGAAGTTAAAATGTTAAAAGCAGGATGAGCATCTGAACTGGTTGCAAAATCAGAGGATTAATCCTCTTAGAAATCTGGGGTTCATATTATCCTTGTGGGTAAAAGCTTGATGAGTTTCACCTACATACATTCTATTAACTGGTTTTCATGCCCACAACGTTCCTTGATACTCCTGCTGGCAGGTATCCTGTCATTCTGGCAAAAAATAGTTCAGAAATCGCTTTGATTTAAACTGTTCCTGAGATGAAGTCACTTGATCTCAGCCTGATTAAGTGTCATTTAATGCGAAGAAAAGAAAGCATGAAGTACATAAAGAAACAATTAAACCAAACAAAGCCTGTAAAATCTCCACTTGCCAGCCTCTCGGGAGGATAATTTAGCTTAGATGTCAACTCACTTCTTGTGAGCATGAAAGGAGGCGTACGTAAAGCTTTTGCCATTATACTCTCCAAAGAACTTGCTGTCGCACAGTCGGATGTGGTACACCTCGTTGCCAGAGCAACATCCATACATCCTCTGCCACTGCTCTGGAGACTGCTGTCCTTCTCTGCAATTGATTCAGACACAACGCTGTTGGATCCATATCTAATCAATCTAACACATGGACAGTGAAGACATGGTTTGAACCCCAGGATCTTTTGGTGATAAAAAGAAAAGATCAACAGTTAAAATAACCCCCCCCCCTCTCTCTCTGGTTGATTTACACCAAATGTTTTTATTGAAGCAGCTAGCGTGAGCTAACGTGTAGTTAGCACACTCATCGCTTTGTAGTTAACCCTTCCTGAATTGGGGAGGACAACGTTGTAATGTAATTCCAGAATTTAAAGACAATTTTTAAAATCATTACACTAGGGGTTGCGGCTATATTTTCCCTGCCCCATCAAGGCTGTCCCGGTTTTGTTTTGTTTTTCCCAAGATAAAAGTTCAGAACAACAAGAAGTGCTTAATAATGTGATTAAAGTTTACATGTTAGCTGACGACCAGGTAAACTGTGCTTGAAATGGGTGAGACAGTTTTTTTATATTTTATTAGCAGCTTAGGGCCGTTAGGCGGCTACCGAGGCCCAGCGGCTAAAACACTGGTGGGAGGGAGGAGCAGCGCTGGCAGAAGGGGACTGTTGCTGCATTTGTGGAGGGAGCTGAGGACTGGACAAAGTTTAAGGAAAGGTTGGAATACTTTTTCTCCTCAAATGAAATTACTGAGGATGCTAAAGGGTTCCACATACTCAAGCGTACTGTTCGCATATATATAAAGCACCAAAGTGGACAAAAGCTGGATGAAACAAGCAAGACTGATCATAGGAGAGTGAACGCCAGACTGAATGAGAGCGCGCGAGACCCGTCGAGAGTCCAGCTTCTGTCCGCTTTGGCGCTTCATACGCATTCTGTGAGCTGCGCGGACTCTCCGCTGCACTGTTGCCAACTCCCCAGCAAGGAAAGTTGCTATTGGCTGTCCTAGAAGTCGCTAGATGAAGTCGCTAGATGAAGTCGCTAGATGAAGTCGCTAGACGAAGCCGCTAGACGAAGCCGCTAGAGGACGCCGCTAGACGAAGCCGCTAGAGGACGTCGCTAGACTAGGGTGACCAAACGTCCGTATTTCCCGGGACATGTCCGTATTTCACGTCCTGTCCCGGGCGTCCCGGTTTTTTTTTTAGAAAGTGAGGAAATGTCCTGTTTTTTAAATTACCTTCATTGGACCATTAAATTGACAGGCACTAGGGCACTGCGCACGGCGCTTCGTGTGACGTAATCCCTGAGCCGCGTCAGTGCGGACAGCCCTGTTCTTAATCAGAAGATAGATAGCGTGGCTGTCAGTACGCTAACAACATGCCGAAGCGCAAATGTATGTTTACCGACGATTTATAAAAGAGTTTCCCCGCTTTCAGACCGGGTCGAGACAAATGGGAGGCCTTTATTGTGCTATTCATTCATTACAGGAATTGTTAAGCATTTTTTAATAAATACATTTTGAATAAAATTATCATTTGTTATTGGAGTTATTGCTGTAGACTTTTACTGAAAAGCATTTTTAATAAACCAACTGTAAATATCATGTTATTGTAGGATTACGTAGGCCTATGTTAAGTGAGTGCATGCCACAGACATCTCTATGCATGGGAACAGAGATCCCCCCCCCCCCCCCCCCCCCCGCTCCAAAGTGTCCTGGTTTTCCCAAATGAAAATATGGTCACCCTACGCTAGACGAAGCCGCTAGACGAAGCCGCTAGACGAAGCCGCTAGACGAAGCCGCTAGACGAAGCCGCTAGACGAAGCCGCTAGACGAAGCCGCTAGACGAAGCCGCTAGACGAAGCCGCTAGACGAAGCCGCTAGACGAAGCCGCTAGACGAAGCCGCTAGACGAAGCCGCTAGACGAAGCCGCTAGACGAAGCCGCTAGACGAAGCCGCTAGATGTCATCATGTAATGTGTAGATTTGTTTATGCACTTGTGATCTAGGCTGCAGGAAGCAGAGGCTTTGGACAAGACAAAATGTGATTAAAAAAACTCTAAACACATTTAAAACTACAAATGCACTTTATGAAATTCATGAATTTTTATACATTACCTGAATTCACACTACAGACATCAAATTTTACCAAAGAGGCTAATCAGAAGCAAACTGTGAGCGAGGTGAATAAGTGACTCAAGCTGTGCGTGAATCAAATTCAAGGAGTTATTTTAGTGCAACAGTTTCATAGAAAAAAAGACTAGATTAAAAACTATATTTACATCCCGCTTTGTAATCCAAGGCAGAAATGCCAGCAGCTTTGCACACGCATAATACATTTTGTTTATGAAAACAAAGCAGAGTGGGTCTCTCTGCTCTCTGCTGTCTTTCTCTGACTGCAAACGATAAACAACCATTACTGTTTACCTGGCTCCAAAGGTGCACAGAGAGGACGTGAACTGGGGCAGCATTAAATGATAACAGCAGTATCTTAATAGTCCTTCACTACACAAGAAAACAGAGTTTGGACGAGCTAGCTTTAGTGCGTCCAACAGGGGACCTGACGCTGTAACAACACCTATGACATATTTTCAGATAAAATATAAGCTCACGGGTGGTGTAAATGAACAATAATACAGTTTTAGTCAGCCTTTCCACTTTATTTCCAAAATAACGTCTAAATATTAATGTTTCAAAATCAGACAACAGATTTTCAGAACTAGGACTCATCCTATGAAGGGATGTTAGAATAAGACTTATTTATTCTAGCAGAGCGGGATGCTTGTGGGCGGAGCCCCAGCACTGGGTGAGATATGGGTTTGCTGGGAACAGGCTTAATACTGACAAGAATTATATTTTACAGACGGAAACCATAACAGTTTATTTTTCATGTCCATGTTAACACCATGAGACTTGGAGTTTGATAAAAGTGGCTCATGTGAATTTAAATTAAAACTGGCTTTGTTCTTTTTAAATCCTGTACAATAAACCATTAATTATAGGTCAAAAGATAGATCGTTATAGAAATATAACCCATTTTTCTGTCCCATTTTGTATGGCATAAAGGGGAATACCGCCACTAATTTTTTTTCCATTTAAAGCAATGGTCATAACAGCTAGTAGGATGAATTTTCTGTCCATTCTGGAATTACAACATTAAAATCTCCTTCTTTAATTCCAAGATGAGATGTTATCTTTAAGGGAGGGGAAAAAAAACATGTCTTTTTTCCCTCCATCTTAACGTCTTCATGTGCAGTGGAGGCAAGTATCTGATTTTGACAGTATATGTTTCCTTGAGTGCAGAGACTCATGGCATCAGCCAAGACTCACTGACTTCAGATGTCAGATTACACGCTGAGAAAAATCATTTGCCACCAGAGAGCTTTTCAAACTGTTTTATCGAGAACTCATGGCAAAAAAAAAGAAAGAAAGAAAAGAAAAGGATAGAAAAAAAATCAATTTAGCTTGCTGAATTCCCTTTTGCCGAATTCCTTTCATGCCCTGCTGTGTTCTACAATTACCAAGATTTTTCTTCTGTGCGCTGGCTTTTTGTTAGTTCCTTTATAGCCTCTTTTAAACATCAGCTGACATTGAACCTTTCAGTCACACTAGGGAGAAATGAGACGGCCTTGGGAGGTTATACAAGAGGACTGACCGTCCGCGGGAGGTGTGAACTAGGAGCGTGACCAAGGTGGAAGTTGCAGGGCACACACAGTTGAGGGCTAACATGGCGTACTTGAACTCCTCCTCGCACACAACCTGATCTGAAATCAGAAAACATGCAACAGGAGGGACACAGCAGCGTGCAACAGTGAGAAACTAACATAACTTTGTAGGGCATTGTGATTTCTCGTTAAAAAATAGTATACAGTGCCATGTAGAACTATTCATACCCCTTGAACATTTCCACACATAAGGTCACAACCAGAAACTTCTAGGAATTTAATTATGATACACAAACCTTAAGTTGTGCGTTATTGCAAAGTGGAAATACATTTTAAGATTTGTACAAATTAAATTTATATTCGACCATCTTTACTGTGAAACCCCTAAATCCTTGACAACAAAATTGCCATCAAAAGCCACCTAATTAGTAAACTGTGTGGGATTTGATCCCAGCATGAATCTAGCTTTACTGTGAAGGCTGAAGAGTTTTTTTTTTACAGAGCATTAGTGAATAAACAGCATCGTCAAGACCAAGAAACATATCAGACAGGTCAGGGAGAATGTTCTGAGGACTTTCACTTATAACACAATATCTCGAGCTCCACAGCTGAAGTGGGAAAATCTATTGAGAGCCCTATTATTAGTCATGCACTCCAAAAGTCTGGCATTTATTTGAAAGTGAAGGGTCTGGTTTTGCTGAGAAAATGTAAAAAAAAAAGAAGTCCTGTAAAACACCCAAGCACAAAGAGTGGGGTTTTGATTCTGGCCAAGACCCGGACTGTTTATGTTAAGCCTCCTGCCTCGTTCTTTAGACTGTTTTCTTTTCAGGCCTGCTCACTTTAATCACCTCGGGTCTCATCTATAAAACTTTTGCGTGGAATCCATACTAAAAGTGTACGCACGGCAACAAAAATAAATATTCTGATTTATAGAGCCATGTGCACGCACACCAGCACACAATTTTGCTTTATAGATGACAGCTGCACCCGAACGTTTGCGTACCTGGTTCAGCCTCAGGTTCTGTCCTCTACACGGCCAGATTCAACCATAAGCAAAGCACCTCATGAATTTTAACGTAAAAATAAAAATGGGTCAGCTGATTGTTCTTTGGTTTTCTTTCCCTCATGGTGACGTGGCAACCACGGAAAAGAGGCAAAGAAACTGTGAGAAAAATTTAATAGTTGAATAAATAGAAGTTGAATAAATGTGAAAATCAGAGGTAAAAGAAACTATGATGCCCACATTAACATAAGTTGTTAAAATAAGTTGGTAAAAAGTAAACGAGGCCACTTTCCCCTGTAGGTTATAGCAGAACGCAATGCTCAGAGTCAAAAGCGGGATATTTGATCCCTGAAACCGTGTTTCCTCAACTCTCCCATCTGCACGGTCCTCCAGCAGTGCCAATGCATTCACCGAGCAGCATTAGTGTATTTGATTGTTTACAGGAGTTAAACTAATTGCCTCACATGTCGTCACAATAACCTGTTGATCTGTGGAACATTGGAGATCGCTGGAGAGAGGAATGTTATTGTAGATAAAATGTCTTGTGGACTTTTATTTAAGATTTTAGATGGCTTATGGGCATTTTTTTATTTATTTGAAAGGTCCCATATGTATAGGCTACTTAAGTGTCACCAGTGCAAGAATGATAACACTGTGGTTTTGGATGCTTATGATCAAGGCGATCTATGATTAATGTCTGATATGGAGTGAAATCGATCGTCGAAGAGGAACCCTCATGCAGTTTGGCTGCGATTCACCACTTTATCATCAGCCAATTTCCCCCATCTCCAAAATAAGCGTACCCCTATATCAGAGCTGCCGTGAGGACCTCACATTTTCCCATAATTTTTTTTTTTAGATCCCAACTTTTGTACACATTTCAGACCCACACAAGATTTATCAGTGAGACCCCTGGTCAGTCAGTCTCAGTCATCTTCAACTGTCCAGACTGCCATCAACCATTTCCTGTCTTTGCTGCCATTTCCTGCCTGTCATCTACCCCATTCCCCTCAATGAACTCTTTGGCTGTTTGGCTTGAATATCAGATTCCCAGATCCAATCATTACAGATATTAAAATAACAAGAAGAACTTAGAGCGGAAATCACAAGAAGAGCAGAACCCGGAGCACGGGCAGAGTAACGGGAGCAACCACTAATGACCAGAGACAACCAGAAAGCTTAAATACAGAGGAGCGGGTGAGTTGTTCAGAGGGATACAGAACTGCTGTGGAGGAGAGTGAAACAGGGACACTGAGGAAAGATAAATGATTAGCAGAGAGGGAACTAAAACAGACTAAAGGAAAACTGCATATCAAGGGGTAAACATATTAACACTAAACTAAAATACCACAGAACACTAGAAATAAGCACAAAACTAAATCTAAAGGAATGGACCCATCTAACGCCTCTCTAACAATAATGAACACTGAGAAAATGAACTTATTGTGGTGAGAGCTTTTGAAAAAAAAATCAAGATCAAGAACTCAAAAGTGATCAAAACAAAAAAAACGAATGAAAACCAAAACCGAATCACCCGAGGATCATAGCACTGAGTGCACAGAGTTTTATTCAGGGCCATCAACGTAAAGGGGGATGATTTCAAATGCATGCCAGACTTTTCAGATTCCCTATTTGTAAAAAAAAAAAAAAAAAAAAAAAAAACGAAAAAAAAGAAAAGGGTTTCAAGACCACATACCATATTGCTTCTTTTAATGTTGATACTACTTTTATGCTGATGTTTTACTCTTGTTTTATTGAATCCATCCTCACCCTTCTCCTTTATTTGTTGGTTCGGCTCCATCTCCCTCAGAAACATAAAAAAAAAGACTGCCAGGTCTTGTAAGAGTGTGCAGTTATACCAGCAAATTTGCAGGTATTAACCTGAATGACCTCACTACCATTCACCATCTCAAAACTCTCATCAAGGCCCGCTCCATTCTTAAGGATCAGTAAATCCTTTTTTGGCTGGTAAACTCCTGCTTCCTCCTGCAGGGCGCAGGTACGCCCAGCCAAAATGTAAGACTAATAAGCTAATATATTCCTTTGTCCCTGCAGCTATTGCTCTCCTGAACAAGCGATGAACCTGCTGTGTTTTTCTTATTTTATTTTTGTGTCTGAGTGATTGCTGTTTAATTGTTTGCCTTTTACAGCGAGATGCAAAACAAATTACCCTACGGGGACAATAAAGAGTCCTTGAACCTTCCACTTCCCATTCATGAACTTTTGAATAGTTGGCAAAATGTGAAAAAAAAAAAAAGGTTTAGGCGGTGTGAGCACTTTTATAATAACCTGCATCTTAATATACACATTTAAGAGCCTTATTTTTTCTCATTCAAATAAAGGACAGATAGTTTTAAAAATAAAAATCTCACCTGCAAATTTAACATGAAACTTATTTTCAGGTTTGAGTATCTGCACGTAGAGAGGGCAGTTTGGAGCAAAGTCTTTCACGGCCCAAGCTCTCAGGATGGTCTGATGGTCCTAAGAGGAAAAATGGCAAATTTTTCACTAAATGGACGACTGCTTCTTCAAGATAGCACTGAATACATTCAATTACGTAACTTGTAAATGTTGAAAAACTTAAAGCAGAGCACATTAACTGCTGTTTATCTTACTGCAGCCATGCGATCAACCTCGTTACGACTGCTCAGGATGAAACAAGCTTCTGCGTCATCCATTCTGCAGACATACAGAGACATCGTTATAGAACTAAGTCACAAAAAAGCAATCAGTTTTGCCACACAGTGTTCACATCAAAGGACATTGTTTCAAACTGTAAAGTGATGACAGAAACTTTTACTGCTTCAGTGATCAGTTTTGCCTTGACTCGTAAAGCCAGACATGCAAACAAGCTGAAATGTGCTGTATATTGAATGTTCAGCGAATGTGGAGCCGTTTTTTTTGCATACGATTAACACTGCCAGAGGAGTGCAGAATGCAAAACAAGTGTGGGAGGATTTGAAACGCTGCCAGATGAAGGATGTAAGCACGACACACACCCAGTCCTCTGGTTCTAATTGCTCTATTAAGACCCTGACAAACGTATACAGTGGTGTTATGTAACCCGTTTCCATCATAGCAATCATTTTGAATGCTGTACCTGCTGCAACGCTTTAAATAGCTCGGTAACAAATGACTAATCCCGACAGAAATAATGTAACTTTACAGAGCCACATTAAGCCACATAACTCTGTAACAACCATTGCCGCTCAGGAGACTTAAACTGCGCTCGATTATCTGCGAGATTGGGTCTTTTAGGGCTGGTTGTAACTCTGCAAAGCAAATCTAAAGGTGCTTTACGATCTTGTGTTTCATTGTACTGCATTTCACTTAGCTAGAGATGAAGTCTGATGCTGCAGAAAGACATCTGGCTTGACACGCAGTGAAAGCAGGCTTTTATTCCCCTCACCAGCATTCATTCCTTTCTCATAGCCTCAATACCTAATCCTCCAGGATAAAAAAAAAATATGCTAAAGATCACCTTTACCTTTGTGTGAAAGTGGCAACCTCACCAGTTAATTCATATATAGGGGAAACAAACTTCAATGAATAGAAACAAATGTTCACACTGTATAAAACCACGCAATACCTCTGACAAGCCAGTTTCTTAAAAATGGAATGATAGAATGTACATCTAAAAAGATTTATCTTGCAATTGAATCACACATTTGATGTGCTTTAACCAATCTTTTTGGATGTATGAAACACCATCTGAGATCAAACCAAAACCACAATATTTTCAATTTGTCTGAGCTCACCCTTTGATGCAGACCAACAGGCATGACAATATCATCATCAATACCATATCCCTATAGATCCTATAGATCAGGGGTGTCAAACTCGTTTTGGTTTAGGGGCCGCATTCAGCTTAATCTGATCTCAAGAGGGCCACACGAGTTAACTCATTGAAAGATTAAATAGAACTAATAAATGTGGACTTGATGTTGATTTTTATATTAAATGAATTTCACTTTTACACAATATATTATGAATAACCTCAGCGTTTTTAAGAAAAGTATGTGCAATTTCAACAATACGTTTACTCTGTTAAACATTTACTTGTGCATTATGCATAAGAACTGATCACAGCGAATGTACAATGTTGAAAAACATTTATTCACATTTTTTGGAACTTAAACACTGTCCTACATGACAAAATACATCAAACAGATAAAAATTAAGAAATGATTTGAAATCAATTTTTCACATTTGAAGCTCAGTGCTACCATCTGCTGATTAAAACACAGCGCCCCTCGTGGACAATATAGGAACCGCAGATTTTCAATTAAACGAAGTACATGTTTTTTTTCAATAATTGTTTTATCATTCTCTTCCTTTTATCTCCTCTTTCTTTCACCTTTTGTTTTTTTCTTCTCGTTCTTTCTTTCCTCTTCTACTTTCCCATTGTAGTGTCCATATCATTTGAGATATTCCCCGCATGAATCATAATAAAACTATTCACATTCTTAAATCAAGCGGAGCACTATGGCAAAAGCAGTAGTGCTCCACTTGTGAAAGTCAAATCTGATGAGCTCTTTTTGCCATTAAGACAACAATTCTTATTGCCACATTGCCAGACAGGACAACGTGGCAGGCCGGTATGTTTGACACCCCTGCTATAAATCAACCTTGACCCATTGTCCTTCCCCTTTTCTTCACATGTGCAACAAAGACACATCATACCATACACCCGAGCTGTGCAGAAAGCAAAACAGGCAGGAAACAAAACTCTGCACTTCCGACAAGTGGCAGGAGGTGCTACATCAGTACGCTTCTCTTTGCTGAGTATTCAATTAAGCTCACTACTTGTAGAATGCACAAAAACTAAATAATGAACCATTAAATAAGAACAATATGTATCCATTTCTGCGATAGACTGGTGACCTGTCCAGGGTGAACCCCGCCTCTCGCCCATTGACAGCTGGAGATAGACACCAGCAACCTTCACGACCCCACAAGGGATAGAAAATGAATGTATCCATTTCACCTTTTAAATAATCCTGCAAATGGATTACCAGTCCAGATGTCCAAATGTGTTTCATCGTCGTCCCACTCAAGACTTTGTTTTTTTCTTCCCCAAATGATTGGTATCAGAGTCCCTGACAAAATCAACTCCTAATATCTGTTGGTGTACTTTCAGTCTTACAGTTGTTCAAAATCACGGGCTTCTTCCATGTGGGCGGCTTGCAAAACTATTACGCACCATTTTATTGAACTAACGAGTTAGTCATAGGAAATGAGTAAAAGAGAGGCAGCCAATAGCTTCCTGCTAAGCTATCCACAACACATCTGGTGGAGCTGCACAGACAGCGCCTGTCTAACACCGCTCTTAAAATTTTGCGACGTTCAAATTAAAGCGTTAAGTTCAGGAAGGGGAAAACAACTGTTTCTGCACGTTTTGTCCGTGCATGTTTGTGGGCAACCACGCTGAAATATGTTACAAGCGAAATGATCAAAATAGAGAGTAAACATGCTAGTATTAGCCAAAGAATTCAGAAAACCGCTCTGCATGACAACCTGTCAGGAAAAAGGACTTGAGTTTATAGAAGACTGTCGCTGTACATGTCAAATCAGGTATATGCTATATCTTTATTTCTTAAAAAAAAAAAAAAAAACCCATGTGCGTAACAGGTGCTACCTCATCAGAACATTGAAGCTTTCTTAACTTAGTTAAGCACAGCACAAAAAGGCTGTCCTGCAGAAAATCTGATTTGAAGAAAACATCTGTCTCTGTCAGAAAAATTGATAGGAGAGACTGCAACATCCTTCACTAATCAGTGAGAGAGTTAGGTGCGTCACAATCACCGATATAGACCACACAACCGTTTAACTGCACGCATATAGCGCTGATTCCCATAAAGAATAAGGCTGGGAAACTAATCTTTAATCACTGGGATCCATATCTGGGACAAAAAAAAAAATCCTGACTTGGACATCCTTAGCTCAGAGACTAACATCTTTCAATCATACTTTCAACAAATGCAGTAAATGATTGAGAGAACGTCTGACTAAAGCTGACACACAATGCGAAGGTAGGCACCGGTATGTATTAAAAAATCACATCAGTCACGTCACATGAAATGCATTATTTTTATCAGTCCTAAATCTGTCACGGATCTACCCGTCCTGATTGAAGTTATTTTTGTCAATGACTCCAAATTGCACCCCACATGAAAGGAATAAGAGGAATGCACGAAGATAATATATTTATTCTCAGAAAGGTAAACTCACCGAATTTATGAGTTTACCATTCATACTGACCACTCAAAGCAAATTCACTCAGCTTCACTCACTAATGAGCACGTGATCACACACCGATACGCAGATGACTTTGAGGCGGCGAGAACCCCTCCACACTTTTCAGAGGGCGCCACTTACTTTGCCCTCAGGAGATCCTGGTCTTTGAGGACAGACCCTTGCAGGTAGATGACTCTCTGAGACCACAGGGGAATCTGCAGCACTCTCCGCACCTGAAGGTCCATTTCGCTCGGGCACAGGATCACCACGTAGTAATCCTTAAAGATTTGTCACAGGATCATGTGCTTATCTGCATCGCATTGCCGTAAGTAACGCGCGCGCGGACGCTGTCGGGCACCTGCAGTCTGGGGTGTGCGTAGAACTCGTTGAGAAAGTCCATGAGGAGGTCTATTTTGAGTGCGCTGACACACAGGACCACGTGTTTCTCCGTCTGAGCTCTGTGGCGGCTGTAGTTCCCTCCGGACTTCTGTCTCTCCATCCACAGGTAGATCAGCTCCTCGAACTGCCCAGCAATCAAGCAGATCCATGATAGAAAAAAATAAAAATCACACAGGGACGACAGCGGAGAGTTGAAAACCCGCCTACCTGGAGAGGAAGCACCACCAGAGCCACGCAGATCATGATGACCACCAGCAGCTGAGAGGGCCAGATGCGCGGCGTCACGTCTCCAAAGCCCACAGTGGAGAAGGTGACAATGCAGAAGTAGAAGGAGTTGAAGAGGGAGAGGTTCTGGCCCGCTCGCTCCAGGTGCTGAATCCCACATGTGCTGTGTCGACCAATGACAACAGCCGAGCAAATCAATGCAAACGCAAGCAAGTATCCATTTTATTTATTTTTTTTGCACATGCTTTACAGTCACCATTTACTGTATCTGTGCTCTGGGTTTACGGGGAAGATAGCACTAGAGTGCACACAGGCAAAGGCTAACAAGGATATTCAGTAGTAAATAAAGAGACATAGAAAAATATATTCCTTGCGGCGAGCTCAAGGGCTTGCTTTGACAAGTAACTCCTCAAGCAAATCAACAACATGACTGCACCAGGTAGGAGTAATCATCATGCGAATGTTTTCAGTGCATCGCTGCAGATTTCTAAAGACCCCGAAATGTCTCCACTCCTCTAGCTGATTCACCGAAGACAGAAAGAACTCACCAAGGTTAAAATCCCTTACAGCAGCGATCCTTGAGTGTGACTAACCAAGATAAAAGGTCTTCTTCCCTGAACGAATTCATTTTAAGGTCTGTTGACTAAACCTCTGCATGTGAAACACTATATGTTGGAAAATCTCATAACTGTGACGTTTGACGTCTGATTTGAGCGGTTTTAGACAACTTATTTAATTAGAGAAATGGTTTGCATTAATATTAGACTAACCTCTCAGCTAGAGAGCCTAAATTGTTACTTTTGTGACATTCCTAAGCTCTTTTCAATAAAGCCAGCCGTGCAGCAGCTCCCATTTTCTGTTTCTTTTCCCAATGCCTCAAAATTACCACCAGCATTCAACGGTATTTTTTTTTTATGCAGTCTCTGTACTGCAAACAGTGCTGCAAACATAATTTGAGGCCATTAGGTCTGATGTAAACATACATGGATATGGTCTGACTCTTTTCCCTGAAGCGGGGATGCTGCCTCACTTAAAGTTAGCAAAATGTCTGAGCTGACAGAAGTTGCAGCTGTAAAACCAGAAGTCTACATGCACTGCATTGGTATTTATTTTACCCACACACACATAATGATCTTCTTTATTGTCATTGCAACATGTATTTTAATGAAATTGGTTCTCTGCATCTAACCCATCCCCTTGGGAAGCAGTGGGCTGCCACTGTGCAGTCCCCGGGGAGCCAATCTGGTTTAGGGAGCTAGAGTGGCAGCCTGTGAGAGTTGAACCCAGAACAAGCACAATCCTGTAACCACTAGGTTACCACTCCTATATATATATATATATATATATATATATATATATATATATATATATATATATATATATATATATATATATATATATTAGACTTTCTCCTACTTTTATTATTTTTTAATTACTTTCTTTACAGGCAGCAGCTGTTCCAGCAGCTACCCACTCAACCCCAAGTTTGTAGCTTTCAATTCTATTTTTAGGTGTGTGTTTTGTTTCTATTTCTTCTGCTTTGCTTGTAAACCTCAGAAATTTGACCGTTGTTTAATTCTCTTTTTTTTATTTTATTTTTTACAGCCTTTGTGTTCAAAGATGCCGTGGAAGGCAACACTTCCAGAGATGAGCTGTTAGCTCTCAGTAGCGCCGCTGTGATGCTTCCCACCGAGCGGCCTGATGTTCTCGTGGGTTGAGTAGGAAGAGACGCTGGAATTGAACATCGCAGCTGGAGGAGAGGGTACTGATCCGTCATCCTGTCATCATAAAAGTGGATGAATTGATGGTGCCCGGCTACAGAGAAGCTACAGAGTACTCAATCACGCAGCCACATTCCCCCGCCATATTGTCCCTTTTGACACTTCAGGCGAGGAACAAGAGAAATATCAAGTTGCAA
Source organism: Fundulus heteroclitus (assembly GCF_011125445.2). NCBI lineage: Eukaryota > Metazoa > Chordata > Actinopteri > Cyprinodontiformes > Fundulidae > Fundulus > Fundulus heteroclitus. Next base: position 21,572,942 of record NC_046368.1, read on the forward strand.
CAGACTGCAGGTCTGCATTAACCTCTGAGGTGCTTCACGGTTCACAGTGTGGCATTGTGGCATATTTGTTTGACATAAGCTTGAAGCTGAGGAAAATATTACAACTGTGGACTATAAATCTGAAAGATCTCAGCAGTTACAGGCTCATAGGCCTGACCTCATGTCTGAATAAGGCCCCACTAGAGGTTGAACTTCAACCATCTTCCCCCCTTGCTTGGATCCACTGCAGTTTGCATTCCAGCCTGACGTTGGGGGGGTTAAGGCCATGATCTACCTCCTGCACTAAGCTCTAATCCAATTGCAGAAGCCTTGAAGCATTGTGAGGACCAATGTGGTCTAACTCACTGCCTGCCCATAGTATGCAAGGACAGGGGTCTTTGTCTCTGACTGGCTGATCTGCAGTACGGGAGCGCCGCAGGGAACCGTGCTGTCACTGTTCCTGTCCTCCCGCTACAACGCACACATTTCCATAATCTCCCCAGTGCCATTTTCCCAAGTTCTGATGACTCTGCTATAGTCAGCCTCATCAAAAGTGAGGACCACCCAGTGTCCATAAAGACATGGGACTTTTTGGACTGGCTCCAACAGAACCATCTCATCAACATGGAGAGAACCAAGAAGCTGGTGGTGGACTTCTGCAGGATTCAGACACACCACACTGACACTGGTGAACATCCAGGGACATTGTGATAGGAACTCTTATAAGTACCAGGACGGGAGTCACAGCACTGACTTAAACAGGAAACATTTCATCTCATTTAATGTCAGTGTGAAAGATATTATTAAGCATCTTTTATATAGTATCTTCCCTCCATTAAGGACATTTCATCTCAGCGCTGTGTGTCCCGAGCCCGTAACATCATCAGTGACCCCTCACACCCCCACCATGGACTGTTCTCCCTGCTGCCCTCTGGGAACAGGCTTCTCAGCATCCCCTGCAGGTCCTCCAGGTTTCCCCCCCGCTGTAATTAAGACTTTTGAACTCTAAACTGGACTCTACATCACACATGCACAGAACTGAACTTTATGGCCATTTTTGCACCATTATTATTTTGCACTGCCAACATTGAACTTTTCAAATTAATGCCTTTTACGCACCATTAACATGGTTGAACATTCTTCTGCACACTTTGTTTTAAACTGCTTTTCTCTTGCATTGTACATTCTCATCACTGCTGCACTCGATATTGTAATGTTATTTTATTTAAATTGCAGTCTCATTACATTGTCGTAAGCTGTATGCAACGACATTTCATTTTTAATGCACTCTGTGCGTACAAAATGACTATAAAGTTTGTCTAAGTCTAAGTCATATAGTGTATATAAGTGACCTTGCTGTTTTAAAGCATGCGAGATTCTGTGTGTTGTGTTTTAGTTTAGTTTGTGGCTTGTCATCTTTGCCAGGAGACACTTCTAAATGATATTGATAGATTTCAGGTAGTCTTTTCTGTTAAATAAAGTATAAATAAATGAAAAATCTGGTTTCAACTGTAAATATTTAGAAATAAAAAAGAGAATGCAATATTATAAAAATAGTGTTTAGCAAATAAAGAATGGAGTCTACACAGATTAGTTGTTGTGATTTTACAAACGTCTGTTTGTTGGACTGGGTAAACAGCTCTTTACTGAAAATGAACTTTACTTTTCTCACATTATTCCAAACACCAGAGTTTTTGTGCATATAGTAAGAGTTGTTAACTGCTCCATTTTGTATTTATAGAACATTGCTGTAGATGTCAAGATACCACACCCATTATATAACTGTTTAATAGCAGCTTTAAAATTAATAATTTCATATTCCAAAGGAAAAATTGATTCTTGAGTTTATTAGTGGTTTCATGGGAAGGAGTTTATGTGTATTTAATGTAACACTAGAACATTGTTTGAAGGAAATCTCTTCATCCCCAACTACCTACTATAAACTAATGGTATAAATACACAAGAAAAAGTAGAATCAACAACAGGGGCAGCAACGTCTTACCCAACTGCTTTTCTCTCGTTATTTTCTTTACTTCATGTTCGGCATCCTTTTCACTCAAATGAATACATTAGGATTCAATATTTCCCATGATGCATCCCAACAAGCACTGATGAAGCAGCCTTACCCGGTAAAGACGAGGCACAGCAGGGTGCAGACGAGAATGATGACCTGGTTGAACATGGCCGAGTTTGTCCTCTGGATTGCTCTGTGGACATCATTCTGCACCATAAAGAATAACGTTGTTTAAATAACTGATTTTGCAACAAAAAGCATGGGATTTCCAATATAAAACACGTTTAATTGTGTTTTTTGTTTAGAACTAATTCCATGTAGATAATGCGTGCTGCAGCATTCTGAGGCAGAAATCCCAGTGTGCGTCTTTCTGTGTACACACAAATCCACGGGAGTAAAAAAAAAAAGACAGGTTGCTGTGAATCAGTGCGAACATGAAGGCCTTGAAGAACACTATGCAGTAAAATGCGATGCTGATCTTCCTGGTTAAACAGAATCGTCATCAGACACATTTAAGAAAATGGGTCCCACTCACAATCATGTTCTCCAAAGCACATTTAGCCAGCCAGCAGTTGAGAAACACAGGAATGAAGACATCCTTTATTGAAGGCCAGAAGATCTAAAAAGAAAGTTTAACATTTGAACAAAGCTGCAGTTTTATTGACCAATAAAAAAAAACAAGCATTTGATAGAAATGTGAATAGTAATTTAAATGTTTCTCCTCTGGTTACTACACATTTCCTTCTCTACCAAGCTCAGGTATCCTCCTTCTGGCTGTAGTTATGCTGATGTTACAGGAGGTTTGTTTCTAACAGGAAATTATGCAGGCATCTCTCAAAAAATAACAAAGGAACGCAAAATGTAGAAACAACTTTATTTTAAAAAATGGAATGTCGAAAAAAAAACATCCTTCTCAACAATTGATGCATCAGGAATCTGTTTTTATAATTGCTGACCAGCTTCTTGCATGTGTCCATTTTGTTTTATGGTGTTTGCGCTCCAAGTCTTTGAGGTTGGAAGGCCTCTTTGCCATCACCCTAATCTTTAGCTCCTTCCTCAGATGGTCTATCAGATTTAAGTCAAGAATCTGGCTGACCTACTCCAAAACATTCATTTTACTTCTAGTCAGAAGAAAGATGTAGGTTGCAATTAAAGACTACCTTAATTGGACAGAATAATAATGCTGGGTTTAACTGTAATTTATTTCCATTAATAGAAGTTGATGTTAAACACCAGGACATTTCAAGTGGTGTCATAAATCTCATAGTTTGACTAGATAGCTCATACTGACCAAGATTTGAATCCGTGCTAAGCAAGGTGGTCAGCAGGAGAGGTGGTTATGGGCTTTATTAATCCCAAACTAACATGTAGTTTTGTTTCTCATTTGTAGCGATAAATATCTATACAGACTATCCTGCGTTAAAGCAGACAATCAACAGCAGTATGTTACCGTCTGACAAGAAAGATAATGAGTAATTCAGAAATGACAAAAGTCTTACTGTAATAATAAAGGGAACTGTGTTGATCATCTCCAGGAGAAAGGACACCTGAAATATCTGTTCCCAAATGTTCCCCTAAATAAAAAAAAAACAACAACAAAAAAAACATGCATAAGCACTTTCAGTTTTTCATCTGCAAAGGAGTGTGAGTCACAGCACAGATCCATTTTTTCCAAACACAGTCTATAATCTACATCAACCACTTACTTCCTCACCTCAACCAGATCCTGCAATTAGAACAGATCCTTACTGTTGCTGTGACAAACGACTTGGGCTAATTGCACCACTTACCAATTGTCAGTCACACACGGTGAAAAGCAATTAATTGTATAGGACGCCTTAATCGTGTTGGAGTGCAGAGTGTGTTTTAATTCTGTCGCGTCTCCGGCTCACCTTATAGCTCAGATACATGAGCAACATTGTCTCCAGGAAACTAATGATGGCCACGATCACCTAAACAAACAGAAATGGTAACTTCATAAGAACAGCAACAATGTGTTAGAAACACACTGTTGCTGTCTGTGACAAGCACTCAAAGAGCCTCATCGGGTGAAAACACACTTCACTCTTGAGACTCACTTGTATGGCCCAGACTGGAGCCTTCCTCTCCACCCAGAAGATCAAGTCCCTAACAGAGAGAGAGAGAGAGAGATAGATAGATAGATAGATAGATAGATAGATAGATAGATAGATAGATAGATAGATAGATAGATAGATAGATAGATAGATAGATAGATAGATAGATAGATAGATAGATAGATAGATAGATATAGATAGATAGATAGATAGATAGATAGATAGATAGATAGATAGATAGATAGATAGATAGATAGATAGATAGATAGATAGATAGATAGATAGATAGATAGATAGATAGATAGATAGATAGATAGATAGATAGATAGATAGATAGAGAGAGAGAGAGAGAGAGAGAGAGAGAGAGAGAGAGTCAATACCCTCACAAATGACGTTCAGCACTTTGGCACCATTTCTAAAGATGTGCAAAAACACAATCAAAGTTAAGATTTATTATTTTGCTTTTTTTTTTTTTTAACAGAGGTGACCACATTCATAACGTCCTTGTAGACGCTTAATCTGAGACACATCTGATCAAAGCAGTGGTCCTTAAACCGTTGGTGGAACCAGTAGGATTTGGTGGAACCCGTTTGTGACGGTAGAACAGAAACATTTGTTTTCCTGGAACGTCTCACAAACAACCGATCGCCATGTCGATCTTCTCAAAGGGTTGTTAGTGAGATTTGAAGACCCCAAAATTATTGCTGCAATTCTCCAGCAAAGAGGTTTAAAGATATTTTTTACTTCCCTCACCATGTTGTGGTATTTACTTGTGCTCAGGTTTACATTTCTCTAATTTTAGGGTTAAAGTTTTTTGCAATCATGCATATCATGCCTAAGATGGTGTAATGTAGGCCCCCTTTATTGGCACTGGTGTCCAAAAGAACGGTGATAGGTGTTTGAGCATGTGTGTGTAAATGCTATTGTTACTTTAATTCTCCCTTAATTCTTAACATGATATTTTATGAATAGTGGTTTGGAGCTAGTGCAATGAAAATTGTATTGTAAATATCTACATTAACATGAAAAGGAATTTTAAATATTCAAAGCATAAAACCAAAAAGCAATTGATAAATTGCTAAAACATACATTGTATCATTATACCTATTTTTATTATTTAGATAGGCTACATACACCGCATGCCAGATTATTGGCAAATCATGATCTGAGGTATTCTGATTTGTGGCATGAGATGAAGTCTGCATGAAGTCCATTAATGCTGGAAACTAACCATATTTATTTCATGTTTTGGATACAACACTGTCTGCGATAGAAAATAAATATCACCCCTTTGAATTCTGCAGCTCCGGTTGTGTTAAACCATCTATATATGTTTTTTAACTTTATCAGTGAGCTGCTTTCCTATTGTTGTGTCTAGGCTTATGATGATTAGCGTACATCGTCTTCATGGCATGTTCTCTAGTCTTTCCAGTTTTAAAGAATGGCTAAGAGAAACAGTATCATATCATATAGATATATCCAAGGGAAGCAAATAAAATTATGAATTACAAATAAAAAATTAACTTAAAGTAGAGGGGCGGGGGACAACAGTTGTGTTAAAAAAAGTAGTTTTGTAAGAAGAGAATTTTGTTTTGTGCCTCTGAATAAATGTACTTGCGGTTCAACAGACCGCTAGCACGGGTGCCAAAAGGCGTAGATGGCACTGTATCAGAGAATTCAATGTATTTCACCAATTAAGCGATAAAATTACTGCTAAAAATGAGGCAGCAGATGAAATCTCTTGAAAACAATCATGCTCTTTAGACTCACCAGTTGATTTCTCTGTCCTGCACTGATCCATTCCACTGGCAGTCGGGACTGCAAAGCGGCGACAATGGCCAGGAAAGAAAATTAAAACAATGAGGAAATAGAGGCAGAGGAATGAATCCACAAATCTGTACTTTGGTACTTTAGCTAGGTAAGCCCATCAGTTTCTTAAATATGAAAGAGAAACTTCTCAACATTCTTGTCACCTAAAATGATGTCTTGGTTAAGTAAAGCATTTTAAATGAATCACAACATTTTTTTTGTATGCACTCATTTATATTTTAAAAAGAGACTTGTATCACTTCACAAACACTTGCTCCACACATTCTACCTCCAACATTCAAAACATAATAATTGATTTTTTGGACTCCATTACCGTTTAATTCACGTTACTCTCCTTTTACAGTTTGACTTTTATAGTGTGTAAACAGAGAAAGATGTGTGTTATCATTTTACTTTACCCAACTAAGACACTTTTGGTGTGAACAAACCATTTGTTGTTGCCGTTTTGGCCGTTTTGTTGCACCAGGCTGTGGCTGCCGCCCGTGCCCTGACCGGGTCTGTCTGTCATCACTCTGATTATGTACAGCAGACAGGTTAGCAGCTTCAGGCAGAAGTTGAACACACGGATCCTAAGGCCTACAGACAAGAGGGAAATCATTGCAGCTTTTCCTCACTACAGCTTCTAAAAAAAAAAATGTGTGTCTTAACAGTTTTCGATCCACTAATGGACCCTTTTAATGCACAAACAGCCACTGGTTGGAGGCACATTGAAAGAAATCCTGCTGCACCGCCCACTTACTTGATCTTTGGTTTTTGATGAAGAAGAGCTTCAGACGCTCCTTGAAGGTGTTTTCATTCACGTAAAACTCCACCTGCACCCTAACAGGAGAGAGCAGGGAGAACAACTGTCAGGCCAGAATCGGCTGAACAAACCATGGAGGCCACACAGATGATTTTTTTACTAACGAGAGACGGTAATACAGCGTGAATATTCATGCTGCTGTTTTTCTAATCATCTTGCCTAAGGAGAGTTGGTTAATTATCCGTGTCTCATTTTCTTCCCAATTACAAGGCGGGGTAACTGCAGATCATGCAGTTTGAAATAAGCCATCAAAGAGCAGCTGTTTCAGCTTTGAGAAAGGATTTAGCCCGAAGGAAATTAAAAAGAAAAGATTAAAAAAAAAACGACTAATTATTTCATCACACAACCTCTTAACTTGTCAAGACTTCCTGATCAAGAGAACATTCATATTTATTTTCTTTAAATCAAAAGATATAACCACTTTTCCTTTGACATCAATTCAAACAATGGCAGCATTTGATGAAAAAAAATAGGCAAAACTGCATTTTCTTTCAACAGGTTTTTATGAATTTACTTCTGTTATTGACAAATAGAGTATTGGGTTTAGACCAATGTAAAGTAGTGCATAATTGGGAAGACAGGAAGAAAAATTACAAGTTGCTGCCATCTGCTCACTGATACATGGTGAAAACTTGCAACATAAAAAGGTACAAATGTTAATTTTCCCCTGTTAGTGTCAGTTTCATTAATAATTTGACCTGATAAGACCAAATTGAGACTGTAGTAGCTTATGATTGTATCCTGGTTGTATCTTAAACACTGTGGTTACTTTTGGATAACTGTCAATCGTATTTGTTGGAAAACAATTTGCCCATCTGGGAGGATAAAGTTTATATCGGTATTGGTCTTAAAACCATGCATGGTTTTTAAACTGTTCTGCAAATAAACACCTGCAACGTGCGTCGAGCATTTACATGGCGCAGATCTTTCCCCACAACTGTATGATGATAATATGCAATTAAAGCTGCAGATTATTTCGAGGTATGTCTCATGCAGCTCTACACTGATTTATTATTATTTTTTACTGATACTTTATAATTTAGCTCAAGCTAAGTCAGATTGGATGGAGAATGTAACTGAAAATCCAATTTTAAGACTTGCTTTTAAATATTTTCAATTGGATACAGGGCTGGACTTTGACTGGTCCATTCTAATGAAATGAATACGGTGTGATCTAAATGAATACGTTTTAGATTTGAGTGTATTGTTAGCATCAGTGCCTCGCTGGAAGAGAAGAAGCCTTCACCTCAGTCTCAAGTCTTTTAAAGGCTCTGTCAGCTTTCTTCCTGGATTGCACTCTTCAGGGTCCTGCTTTGCCCCAGGAGATTCAAACTCACTCACTGTTTAACCCATGACTTATTTTTACTTTGTTTATTTATTTATTTTTGGTCATTTTATTTCTCTGTTCGAGAACCAATGCATTTTTGTTGCTATACTGACAGCAGTGTGCAATGACAAATTAATGTTTCACAGTATCTCATCTTATTTAGCTCCATCTGCCTTTCATCAACTTGATAGCTTCCCTGTCTCTGCTGGCCAACAGCACTATGCCGCCACCACGATGTTTGACTATGGAGAGGAGGAGGTGTTCAAGGTAATGTACAACTTTAGTTTTTTTTTGCCATATATTGCATTTGTATGTACAGCATGCATGATCTCATTTTAGGAGAGCATTAAGTGAAATATTGGTACCATCTGGCCAGAGCACCTTCTCCCACAAATGGCTGAATACTTATATACTGAGATTAAATTACACAAGGTGGACTCTAATTACAAAAATTTGACTTTTTAAGGCATTTTTTTTGCACTGGGATTTCATTAAAGGTATTCATTAAGAGTTACATGAGCCCAAATACAAATTTGTACCACTCTTTTCAGATTTTTATTTGTAATGAAATTGTGTGTGGACACAATTCTTTTAAACCCAGTCAGTAATAATTCAACTAAAGAGGATTCAATAAGGTCTAATATCTGCAGAAATTGCATGACAAACAGATCCAATACATGAATACTGAGCACTAGATAAATGTATGATTTTCCTGACATGTAAAATTATGCATAATTATCTCTCCATTTCACAATTATGCACTTCTTTGTGTTGGCCTATTACATAAAATAAAGACTCCAAATAAAGTATGTTGAAGTTTGTGTTCGTAACATCTTAAAAGTCCAAAAAAAAAAAACTTCAAGGTAAATAAATACAGTTGCAGGGCACTCTGGTTTACAGCAGAACATACATTACTGTTTAAGGAGAAATGTCCTTGCACAATGTTTCTTTATGCAATTACAGAACGACCGTGTTTCACAACTAGGTAATGTCAGACAATGCAGATAAAAAAATGGAGAAAAGAAGAAAGGAGGAGCTGCACTGCTATGCAGCTCAAAAAAGCAAGATGAATCTCAACAGCATTTATAAATAGTCTTCAACACTCTGCTCTGAGAAGAGTTCACACGAGGGAGAAAGGATGACAGAAAGTGCAAACCAAAGGGATTAGAAGAGTTTTATACAGAAGTTTCTGTCTATGTGGATTGTTTTAAGTTTTGGTTAATCTAAAACTTTAGCTCAAAATTGCTGTCGTGCAAAGGGAGAAAAGTGTAGGGGTGTTGCATTCAAAGAACAATGCAATGTAGTGGAAATGACTTGGGAGGTTAAACTCCACTTAGGAGTACAGAACGTCTAATAGAGAGGGGATAAGTGAAGAAATTTCTAAAAAAAAAAGAGTAAATCCATCCAGGCAGAGATGAGCTTTGGAAGCAGAAACTCTTCAACAGAGAGCTGCTTATCACATACTGAGAGTCCTACAGACTGATCTCCGTCTGCCTGTCTTTCTGTCTCATTCCTCTGCCCACACATGTGCACAGGCATTGGAATGCCCCTTTATTAGCTCCTACACAATTGCAAAGTAGTCTGATCTCAGCCGTGCTGTCGAGTCACTTCAGTGTTTCAGGGAACAGGATGAGCTCCAAATAAGATCACCTTACTTAACCTCGCTGTCATTTTAAAGTGCTAAAAAAAGAGCGAGTTTACACAGAGATAATCGTCAGTAAAACAAGAGTGTGAAAGTAATAAATGTTGAGCATGTCAATTAATCATTGATCAAGTAACGTATGACTACTGAATATTTAAAGGGGACATATCATGCTTTTAGGTTCCTGCTTTTCACATTATTCACTTGTGGTCTATATAAAGTGGAACTGTAATTTCTTTTTCATTTAGTCCCACATTACCCCTTTTTACCCGTGTTCTGAGGTGTGTCTCAGAGAAACTTCCTTTGATATGGTCTCTTTAACTCTAAAATAGGCACTTCACACTCCACCCCCCCTCCAGGGAGTAGAACATCCACGCCGTTTGTGTAATGCACTAACAGAATCTGGAGAACCAATAATTCAGCAGACAGAGAATGAACGTTTTAAAGGGTGTATTAATAATAAACTGGTGTTGCTGGAACTGAACCTGACTGGAGCACACACTGGGGCCACTGTGGGGAGAAGAGCAGGGTTAGTGGCCAAGAACAACTCAGTAGAAGTCATGAATAAAAAACACTAACGCTCTCAGATGCCAGGAGGTTGCATTGGCTCTAATGATTGATTCCAACAGCTCCGTCTAGGAGGTGAATCGGATCACTGACTGACTGATCCAACTCACGACATTCGTTTTCAGGGTAAAGGCTGATGGGGATAATGTAGTCAGATCTGGGGTCATACACAATGAGTCAGTCCTAGGCAGAGGTTTCCAGAAGGGTGAGGCAAGGGGCGAGACTGGGATCCAGGCAAGAGAATCTGTAATGGGAGACACAGTCTGAGCAGAGGTTTCCAAACAGGGGAAGAAATGGCAGACAGGTGCGAGATGCGGGCTTGAGTCGCCCACAAGAAGCAGGAGAGTCCAGACAAGGACAGAGGCAGGCAGGCTTGGTCACGAAACAAAGCAGGAGGTCGATGTCTAGAACCCAGAAGCCATCAGGAAAACCGACAGGGGCATGACAGGCAGGGGAAATAACAGGAACGAGACAGGTCGAAATCAGGAAGTTAATCAAGGACCTCTGGATGGTTTACTCACACGAAAGCTTTCAAGAATCTGGCAGTTACACACTGGGAGACCCTAGAATATATAGCGCTCCTTTCAGGTGCCACAACTCCACTTAATTGGAGCCGCCGCAGGTGTAACTGCTCAGACCTCGATTACCTGAGCAGCACATAGAGCAGGAGCAGGTTGTGACGTCATGGAGACTGCAAACAGGGTCTATTCATGCTAGATCAGGCAGAATCATCACAGTTTGGCCATTTTTGTAGTATACTAGGGGACAATGTAATGAACAACCGAACCCCTTCGCTTATCCATTTGTAGTTGCGCCTTCCTTCAGCTTAGACTGCAAAATTGCTCCGATAAATAAAAATGGCAGATTCACAAAATACTTACACCGGAAGTCCATAGTCCGAGGAGAAAGGAGAAGGTTTTTGTCAAGAGGAGGTCCAGAAAAACTGAACAGCGACGACAATATAAAGAACCAACATGAACGTTGTGGGGCAAAAGAAAATATAATTGTACTATTTACAAATTATGAACCACTGCTGAAGGAAAAATGAAAAGGGACACTACAGCTTTCTATACATAAATGTGTATATTTTGGTGATTCCCAGTGTCCAGGGCTGGGCGCTCGGATGTGTGCTAGCTCACTCCTGGCAGCTGCCTCGAGGGGCCTGGACCCCCTAGCTCTGTCTGGATCTGCTCTGGTGTAGCTGGCTGTCGGCGGAGCCTACAGACTCGTTGCTGCAGCCACCAGGGTCTTTTGCATTTTGGCTGTTCCCTCTTCCAGGTATTTCAAGGCTGGTCAAAACACAAACCACGCAGAGTAAAACTGAATGGGGTGGGGCCAAGCGGGGCGGCCCAAATCGAATAGGGTTGATGGAAATGAGGCTCAAGTCCTTGTTTAGCAGTTCTGCACCAAATACTGTGATGTAATTGTTCAAAAAACATAATAGAAAACAGAGAAAACTGAATGGCTTGAAAAATATGACCCCAAAAGAATATAAATATATCTACACAGTACCTTGAGAGATCAAATTGAACTTTTTTGCATTGCTAGAGAGTCCAAGTACATAAAGATGTAATTAAGGGCTAAAAAGGTGGATTTCGAATGATACATCACCTTTAAGGTCGTTTGGCAAGCAGAAATCATCTGCTTGTAATTAAAAGGTGTATGTGGAATCAAATTGACTAAATGTATTTACATATGAACAGATGAATAATAATGCAAAACATACGGCCAGAACAGCAGACATTAAGATGGAAAAAAAAAAAAGATTTTTCCAGGACAATTATTGCATCCAGACCTGAATCGATTGCAAAAACCTTTGGGCTGAAAGTGAAGAGAGCATAGGAGCAAGGACTCTGGACAAAGTGAACTGTGCATAGGTCTAGAATCCATCTCACTGCATTCTCTAACATTGTTAAATGTTGCAGGACAATTACTTCTCCTTTGACAAAATGTGGTTGACAAAGTACTGACAGAAAGGGTATCAATAAAGGTACCACTGGTGATAATTGTTTTATCATTCTCTACCTTTATCTCCTCTTTCTTTCACCTTTTCTTTTTTTCCTTGTTCTTCCTTTCCTCTCCTACTTTCCCATTGTAGTGTCCATATCATTTGAGATATTCCCCGCATGAATCATAATAAAACTATTCACATTCATAAATCAAGCGGAGCACTATGGCAAAAGCAGTACTGCTCCACTCGTGAAAGTCAAATCTGATGAGCTCTTTCTGGCATTAAGACAACAATTCTTATTGCCACATTGCCAGAATTTTTTTTTGAATAATGATAATGCATTTAGCCCCCGGGCCGGACTAAATTGCCCGCGGGCTGTATGTTTGACACTCCTGGTTTAACGGATAAAGGTGATACAATTATTCTGTAACAACAGTTAAACCAATTAGTTTCAGCACTTATTGCAGTGGACCTGTTAGAGAACAAGATAAATATAATCATTAAAAATGATCAATTATTTTTGAGCATGTTTATTAAACTGGCTAAACACATTGTTTTTCTTTCTTCCTCAACTACTCATCCCATAAATAGGTCCGTAATCTGTTTTAGCTGAGCAATGAAAAACAATACGGACACCCCGTGGTGTCACAGAGATCACTTCCACTGTTTTTCAAGACATCAAGCACCCTACCTCTGCCCAGCGTCACTACCAAATGGGTCCGACCTCCAAATTCCCACAGACGGACTGATCCAGGTGCGGACGATGGCATCTGAGTCCATCGTGCAGAGACACCTGCTGCTGCGGCATGCAGAAAGTCTTGAGTCCTGCACTACAAGCCTTGTTGACTAACAGATCTGTGGTTACATGCCTTGTCTGTTGGCAAATGATTACTGATGAGCTTCTCGAGAAAACATGCCGATTAGAGCTACAAGGAAAGAATTTCCTCTGCACCGTGTTTGATCATTTAATGGGAATTATTTTTAGAGTTGCATACAGCTTTTTTTTTTTCCAGCCAGCTCGTGTGTGGACCTGTTGCCACAGCAACGTTACCATGATAGGAATGACCGTATGTGATGCTGCTGCAGCATGGACCTCTCCGACAACACTGCAGCACCCGATGAAACTGTAAACATTAACTGCAACATGGTGATGGATGAAGGGAAACATATATTTATGTTTGATATGATGGCACGATAATGATGCTAGCATCGCAATTACCCAGATTTAGCCAACAAAATCCAGAAACATATGTCTTTTGCAGAGGTGTCAAAAGTAATCACATCTATTACTCAAGCAGAAGTATAGATAATAAATACTTCTGTAGAAGTAGAAGTATCCACTCAGACCATTAGCTGAAGTAAAAGTATAAACGTACCGGATTTAAAACTACTTAAAGTATTAAAGTAGAAGTAATTCCTCCCCACCCCCTATAATTGCACAGTATGATGTTAATAGTGAGAAACATTGGGATCGGCTGTTTTATCCACATATATGTCCATTGAAAACGAACCATTTAGTACAATACAAATGTATTAACGGTCCATATAGGTGCTGAGCATTAACATGGGTTTCATGGAGCAGAAAATCTGATGCCTTGTTGCCTTTAAGTCTTGGTGCAAAAATTCAAACTTCAGAGACATAATATCAATAACCTTTTACTTGTTGTAATTTGAATGTAAATGAACATCCAAGCGTAGCTACAGGAATTGAAGAGGGCCACAAATGTAAGATAACAAAACTGGACATTAAATTAAGTGCATTAACCTTTTATAACAATTACCCTTGTATGGTTGTCTGTATAAGGTAGACAGTGTTGTCAAAATTATTGATTAATCCTAGGGGTTAATCAAAAAAGAGAAAAAAAGGAAAATAACAAATAATCCTAAAAATGTAATCTTCTTCTTCTATGTTTTGTTCTTCTTCTTAAATTTTTGTTGGGGCCAAGTACTGCCTCCAATCACAATCAAAATCACTCTGTTCAGGTATCGCTATTTATCTGAACAGTTTGTTGTTTTCTGTATTTTATTGACAAGCCAGAACGAAAACCTGCTGAAATAAAATAGAAGTAATTAGGCTATTATCTAAATGTAATGAGTAGAAAGTGCAGATTATTGCATGAAAATGTGAGTAGAAGTAAAAAGTGGGCTACACTCCACTAAAGTATAAATAATCAAAATTTCTACTTAAGTTAGGTAATGAAGTATTTGTACTTTTGTCTTTTCCTTTTCTTTCATTATTTTTTGTTTTAGTTTGTTTGTCTTGCTAATTACAATAGTAAATTTTAGGTTAACAATAATGATAATAAACTTTCTTGTTTGACTTACTGTTTGTTTTATGAGAGTATCAACAAATATTAACACCGTGTATATAAAAATATGATTAAATGTATTTGTCATTTGCTTTTAAGCAGTACAGTTGCAGTACTTAATGTAAGTGGTGTAATGAAGTTGCCTATTTGGTGTATTTTAAAGGGAAAGCATGCTGAATTTTTATATATATTGTCACTTTCATTGTTATTGCAATAAATACCACAAGGTGATGATTATAAATGATTATAAATTATTCTAAATCAGAATCCCCCTTGCCTACATCCCAGATCCATATGCGAAACAGAGAGGGGGCAACAAGTTCCCAGAACTCTTCTTCAGGCTCCTATCCCACACCATGCCCTAACCAACAACACCAGCAGAACGTACCTACTTGATCCTTCTGTTATTGTTAATGTGTTTCCTTGTTTTCTTTTGTTTTTGTTATTTTCTTTCTTCCAATAGGAGAACAGAGGTAGATTGTTTATCTATAATGTTGATGTTGATTTGGAGCTCTCCATGCTCTAATAATGTGAAAGGTTTGTCAAGAAGACACCTGCAGAACCTGAAGGAGATGAAAGGATCGAAGAACAACGCTGCTCCCCTCTCATTCTCTCCCCCCACTTTACTTTTCATCTCCACTGAATAGGAAAAAAGTCTGAAGCGCTAATTTATAGATGACCTCCTCAATGAGTCAGTGCTTTTGAAAAAAAAAAAAAAAAAACGGAAGAGGCTACTCCACTTGAACCTCCTCTCACCCACGCAGGTACATCCACTTAACGTGGATTTTCAAGTTACATGTGGGCACTTTGTGCCATACTGCGACTTGTAACTGCAAAATATGTGACATTTTCCGTTGCTATGTTTAGATCTGAAAGGTTTCCCTTAAGAAACAGGATAATGAAAGCACTTAAAATGATAAAAACTGCAAGGCTGCCATTAAGAATGATATTTGACTATATGGATTTCTGTGTTTTTCGTTAGCATGGACTCACCTTTAAAAAGGAACTTTTGAATGATCCCAGTTAACATTTGACCAGTGATATTTGTTTACTAATGCCCACAACAAATATAACCTGAAGTATCATTCAGCTCCTACAGCTTCGTCATCTGGGAGCAGGAGAAGGGTTTATTACAAGGGCCACAACAGAAAAATAATAAGACCTTGCAATGTGGGCCTCTTTATCAAAAAGAAAACAATAATTTCTCCAAGGACAGCGGGATTAAAGGTCACCTTTGACCTAAGCTTGGGCAGAATTCATTTACACTTCAGCAACAAAACTGTTTTTGAAGAACACCACTCTGAGTGGTCTGCTCTGAATGCTTTCTGCTGTAACCACATGCAAAATCACATTTAATCATTACTTTGCTCTTTAAAAGTATGTGCCGCAACAGGACAAAAGATTTTCATTTTCAAACTACTGGGCTTCACTGGGAAAAAACTGTCAAATATTCTTGGCAACATTTTGTCATTTAGAAAAACTAGAGGATGAATATAAAAAGAATAAAAACACAGGTAAGGATAGAATAAGTAATCGCTATTTTACTTTTCACCCAGAAACATGGCAGAATAAACTATTTTACTCAACAGCTGAACATTCAAGTTTTTTCTAAAGATATCTCTAACAACTAAATAAAGTACACGGCTGCACTTTTCACCTTTTTCAGATCAGGCAGAGAAAATAATAAATCATAATTAGTGCTTTATTTTCCTTTTTTCCAACTTGGATCGATTGAAGCTTAGACTATCACTGAAAAACAACATTCTTCATCAACCAGGTTGTTACAGTCTCATATCTCTCTCTGATGATGAGGTTCTTTTGTTTGAATCTCAGGTCAAGTATTCTGAGTTTTCCTGATGGCTCACAAACATGATTTTTGATTGTCTGTTCAGCCATATTTTTTTATTGACACTCAAAGCTTTTCGTGGCAACTGAGATTCCTTGGTTTCCTAAAAACCAAAAACTCTCGCAATAAAAGAGTGACGTTGGTCCTCTTTAGGCGTTTGTGATACACGATCTTGTTTGCACTACGGGCGAATGCTGGACTCACATGATTGTTAGAACAGCTGAGCACACACTGCAAGTGTTACGGCCACAGGCGTTTCTGCCCTGGAAGAGACCACAATGTTGGATACCTTGTTTTGCCATGCAAATCTCACTGGAAGCTGTAGGTATCACTGAGGCAGCAGGTCAAGCTTATTAGAGCCTCTTTGGCGAAGGCTCCATGCCTCACCTCCCTGCAGCACAAAGCTTAGAGCATGGCAGCTCTACACTTTGCGAACAGACCAGAGACACATTTTCAATCCACAAAAACAGCAGAACCAACAGCACTGAAGTGACACTCAGTTTGTGTGTTGAATAAAGCAGTTGATATTATTGTGCTGTCCAAATAGGTGAACATTGTTACAGGGCTCAGTTTAGTGTCGTCTAAGACCACCCTGGATTCTTTAATGGCAAGACCAGTCGCAAGGGGATAGAGTAGGTATGTTTTAATGTTAAGTTGTTGTTTTTTTTGTTGGGGCTGGGGTCGTAACAATTACGTGGAGAATGTCAAAAGATTGTCCTGCAGCTGCACCACCATCAGCAAAATTTATTTCAAGTACAGTAAAACTCCTGAATTTGTCATCTGCTCTAAGATAAGCCAATTTGAGTAGACCGCAATTACAGACCTTCTGGCTAAATGTCCATAGTTATTTCTGGAAGGTTAACAGCAAACAACCATTAAAATCCATTTTAGGATGGAGTTTAATCATGTACAATTTGATACAATTTCTGCCTTAAATATTTTAAAGAAATAAGAGCTGGAGTGTTTGCCCTTCCTGAAGACAAGTTTTAACCCTCTTGGTTGGTTAAATGCATTTTTATCGCCAAAGATTACTTAATCATCATTGAACCTACTTTCAATTTATTTAATTTCTAAAAAGTTTGCAAAATGTGCATTTTGTTTTTATTTTTATGTAAATTGTTCTAACTTTTCTGACCCAATACTGTCCTAGGTTCACCAACATGACTCCCTTTTAAAACGTTCCAATTTTGTTTGCACCACACAGTTAACCGGAAACGAACCCACTTGATTGGAGGATTTTAATTAACATTTCTATTATTTTGCATGACAGTTCTCTTGTTTGGGCCCATGCTTCCTGTCAGTCATCATGGCGCAAAAGTGTATTAAGGGCTACAAACACCTTAACTGCAGATTAGTTTGTATATTTTGACTTGTGCTGATAATTGTTTTAGAAATTCAAGTTCCAGGATGAGTCCATAGGTTTTACCAAACATCGATGAAATGCATATTTTCCATGTATTTTATCTGAAAGAAAAACAATTAATAAATAAATAAAAATGTTTAGTCCAATTAAACCCGTGGTGTAAATACAACAAATGGATTAATTCTATAATGTCTGAAAGGACTGCAGATAGTCTGATTAGATATGTCACACTAAGATGCCCCAACAGCGCAGAAATGTAGAGGAAAAGATGATTAAACAAAGGGAAACAAGGTTAAAAATAACATTATATTTTTAGTCGCAAAGGGGAAATGACAACAATTCATCCAGCTTTAAATGCAAAGACGAAAAATATATAACTTGACTTGCATAAAAGCATGGATTCATTCTTCAATTTCAGCACCATGGACAGCACAAACAGTATCGCCCAAAAACTCAAAGCAGTGATTTACCCCCCACCCCACCCCTCAACACACACACACACACACACACACACACACACACACACACACACACACACACACACACACACACACACAAATAAAAAAGCAAAAGTACAAATAACATCAGATTGTTTAACATTTCAAAGTACACTCCCAATTGTCAATACTGCCAGAAGTAGATAAAAAAAACAGAAAAACAGAAAAGGAACAACGCATGTAGAGAGGTGTACGTAAAGTCCTCAACTTCAGCACCATGGAGAACACCATAGGCACAGAACAGAAAGAGGGATTAAGTAGGTGTGAATGCCGATCAGGGCCATTTGTTGGTTGTTAGACAAATAAGGTTAACATCTGCAAACAACAGACAGCTGCTGATCATTGCTGATCAGCTATTCTGCTGAATTGTCAACAAGTATAATTGTTTTCTATTTATTATGTGTCAAAAAAATGATACATTTTTAATTTTGCAAGCTTTAAAAAGACCCAATAATATACTTCATTCTCGTTTAAGTTTACTTTAGAAGCAGTAGCAAAACATTTTTTTTGTAGTTTGAGATTTTTAACAATTTGATTTAGGGATAATTTAGACTGAAGTCCTAGCTATTGAAATCAGTCACTGGGACAGTTGTTTGGTTATTATTTTTGTCAGACTCTCTGAATGGTCAACAGCTGTGGTTTCTCCTAAATATTTAAAGACTTTTCGCTTACAATGTAACCTCTCTGACCTGACATTGCAGTAGCTCTCGTCCTAGTTTGTGCGTGAGCGACAGTTTTTCCTGGTGCCTTTGCCATTGCTTACCTGTCGTCGTTCTGGAAGTTTTGGTCCCCGAGCAGCAGGTCTCTAAAGCGAAAGCGGGGCGGCAAAGGAGGAACTTCACTCTCCACCTGCTCCATCTTCAGCGAGGAGATGTCCAGAATAACTCCGCTGCTGTGGCTGCTATTAGTCTGAAGTGGTATTGGGGATGAGCTAGAGAAGGAAGAGGAGATAAGTAAAGAGACAGAAGGGAAATAAGGGAAAAGAAGAAAAGGCTTTTTATAAATGGAGGTAGCTGGAACAGAGTGGGGATGCTGAAAGCAGCACAGAAACAAGAAGAGAAAGCACAGAAAGGGGGTGGAAAAGTGGAAAGTGGTCATATTTTGCTGCAGTGTGGTTTACAGAACATCATAAAATAAAACAGGAAACCAAGAAATGCTTCTCCAAACCAATCAATTATACAGATTACTTGATACAAATGGGACTAATGCTGTGTCTAAAAGCTGGTGGAATCGTTTAGGGTAATGAGCAGAAATGAATGTCTTTTAGCGTAGCTATCATAAGGTTTTCAGCTGCATTTTTATATGGATGCTAAGACTACATTTTAGTCAATTACAACATCTCTGTTAATGAGCTGATGATTATAAAACCACATTAGGGAACGATTCAAGTTAGAGTTAGTACATTAGTTAGTAGAAATTTTGACTCACATTCTCAAACGGCTTTACTACACCATAGCACCTTTATTTATAAAGCACTTTATAATAACAGGGGTAAAGAAAAGTGCTCTATATATATATATATATATATATATATACAACTGAAAATAACAGAAACATTAAAATAGACAAGTAAAACACAGACAAGATAAAATATTAACAATAATAATAATAATAATAATAATAATAATAAGGCACCCTCTGCTCTTAGTTTCTGCTTAGATTTAGGGACAATAAGGAGCTCCTGGTTGGCAGACCTAAGGATTTAGGGCTACACTTCAATAGGGCCATTCAAAGACATATGTTTGGAACTAAAACCTTTTATTGTACCTATGACAGCATAAGTAGAATCATTGTCTGGCTAGAAGATGAACCGCTGACACAGTATGGAGTCTTTTGCAGCTTTTAAGTGTTTTTCTTCCAGGATTTCCCTGTGTTTAGCTTCATAGATTTTCCCATCAACTCTACTTACGTGTCCCTGCCAAAAAAAAAAAAAAATGCATTCCCAGTCTGTGACAATGCAACCTCCATGTTTTACAGAGGTAATGGTGTTTTAAAGTGCAAGTGGAAGGAAATAAACAACTAAAAACTGGTACACTGGTATATTTGTTTGAATGCAAGGTGATACTAAGTGACACATTGTAACAAAAAAACTTGGGGAGGGGGGAAACTGATGTACATTATTTGAAGAAATTAGATAAATTAGACACTACAGATTAAAGAGGATGCATTGATTAATTAGTCTATTTTTGGCATGCGTGGGTACCTTAGAGATTAAGTTATTTTTTTATACTTGTTGAACAGCCAGCAGCAGCAAAACAAAATATTGCATCCTTTTTTTAAATTGTTATAATGAGAGGAGCGCTGATGGCTTGGTGTGAAGATTGGCGCCGCTTTCAGTCTCCTAGAAACGCAGACTGCATCATTCACAAAACAAACTGGACAGAGAGACAGGGAAAGAAAAAAAACTGCAATCAAAATCACATCTTGTCTTCATCAGCGTCTGTTTGCTATAATCTTGCATTAAGGTTGTCAGAATTATTTGAAAATTGATGAGGGGTATATTTCCCCTGTGGCTTTGTGAAATCCCTTCAGCAAATGCAGCACTCACACCTTTTGAGATACCCAGGACTTTATGGCTCATTTAGGCATCGGAGTGAGGACTGAAGTTCGCAGATAAATGTTTATCAAAAATAAGAATCTTTATAATTCCAGGAAGACCAATATTTTGTTAGTTAACGCTACTTAGATGCATATCTGAAATAGAGGAAAATCTGGAAGTAATGCGTGAAAAAGTTGTCCAATTAGAGTTTCATTAGAAAATAACGCTATGTCAAACACATTTGATTAATACTCATTGGAGAAATATAACCAATACATATAGACACAGTGTGCAGCCAGGCTGCAGGTTTTCAGTTTTAAAACTGCAACCTTTTTTTTTTGTTTTTTGTTGCAGTAGCTTGAGGTGTGATGACTATTGTGGGCAGCTGAGCAAATACAGGTGGGGAGGGGACAGGTGAGGACAGGTGCGTGGATGCACGAACAAACAGTACACATTAAACATGGTCACTTTTCAAGTTTTTCATAAAACAAATAGTCCCTCTTTAAAATAAACAACATACAGCTGCTAAATCGTCGGTGCCTCTCTTACCGTGGCTTATGGGCGCTCACCGTCCCATCGTCGTTCACAAATGACTGATTCACGTAGCACTCGCTGCACATTTTGGCCGGAGGTCCGGCGCTTGTGTCCGACGGGAGGGCTGCGGCGGTCGGGGTGGAGTCCTTCACAAAGTCGTCTTCCTGAGTTAATTGCATCGGAGGGCGATCTGCCAGGCAGGAGTGTACTCCCGAACTGGAAAATGTATATACGTAGCTCTTGTAAAATAAAAGTTATCCCTCCTAGATGGTGCGTCTCACCTATGCAGGTGCATTTTGGAGGAGAGTGTTTTGTTTCCCCCGCCTATGCGCGCAGAGAGAGGCTGCGAGCTTAAAGCGGTTTGCCTGTTGGCGTTTTAAAAGTGACAAAGCTGCGGGGATGTAGGTGGGACTGTTGAAGGAGAGGCAGAGGATGAGGCTGGCAGCCTCTGAACGCAGATGAGACAGGTCTGCAGCGGAGAACATGACAGGATCCTCCTGCTTCAGCGGCGCAACTCCCTGGCTCAGGGGAAACGGAGAGCAGCGTCCCCTGGTGGACACTGGCGTTTATTTCCACGTAAAATACACTTCCAAAAGAAGTTAACAATACTGGACTTTTTTCCGAATTTTGAAGACGTTTTGCTTTCCATCCAGAAAGCTTTCTCAATTCAAAATGTCTGGAGTAGTGTGGAGTTCCAAGCTTTATATTATTGCCCAAAAAAGGCATTGTTATGGCTTAGATGACATGCAAATTAAACCAAAACTGGTCCATCCCTTTGCAATGAGGAGTCGTTAGGGTCATCGTCAACGATTCAAACTTCAGAAAAAAGTCCAGTTTTAACTTTTTTTGGAATCATGACCTGGATGACCGAGGATCTTCACCAGCACGTAAAATATCCAAGCAAAATATAATAAACCAAGGGACCTTTTGGATTTTTTCTCGCGTTTGCAATCGATTCCGAATAGTGGCTACAAACATAGCTCACCACCGTCAGGGTGTGAATGTGTGTGTGAATGGGCGAACAACTGACTGTAGTGTAAAGCACTTTGGGGTCGCCTGATTAGTTAAAGCCCTATACAAGTACACACCATTTACCATGTCTCACTCAAATATCAAGTTCTCAGTGTACTAAGCATAACAATGGGAGCAAAAATGTAACTTTCTGGTCAACACGTTAAACACTTTTTGTGTACGAAAACTAACAGTGCACATCATCCTGAACACACCGTCCACACACTGAAACATGGCGGTGGTAGCGTAATGCTGTGGGGATGTTTATTCAGCAATGGAAAGGGAAGCTGGTCAGAGCTAAATGCAGGGCAATCCAGGTTATAGAACTGTTGTAGGCATTTAAAGACTTGAGGCTGGGATGGAGTTTCACCTTCTAGCAGGACAACAACCCAAAGCCTTCAATCAGCGCTACCACTGAACGATTCAGGTCAAAGCGTCACCACGAGTTAGAAGGGCCTTGGGAACATCCAGACGAAATCAAATTTAGAATCTGTGGCAACATGTAAAAACTGATGGTACGCAGACATTTTTCCAGCAATCTGACGGAAGTTCTGCTATTTTGCAAAGGGGTGAAAATTTGTCTTATCTGGTAGAGTCATATTCAAAAGACTTGCAGGTGTATTGGCTGAACACAAACACGCCAAGGCCTTTTTCAATTATTTAGTTATAATAATATAAAACCGTTTGTCATTTTCCTTTCACTACAAAATTGTCCACTACTCAATCGCATTGAATCCTAATAAAATGAATCGATTAAAAGGTTACAAAATGGGAACAACTTTAAAGGGGATGAATGCTTTAGCAAGGCACCACATCTGTCGAAAAATAGGGATCTGTTGCAAGTAGATTGAGTTTGACATCGCTGAAATAAATTGTATTGATAGGAACTTTACTAAAAAAAATAAAAGATAAACTGGGAAATATACTGGTGGTGCTTAAGTGTTTTCTTCTTCTTTTTTTATAAATCAGATCAAACCAGGCACTCAATAAATGGTTGGAAATAGGTTCAGGTTTCAGGCAACAATAAAGTCTGTAAAATGACAGAGCAAGAGTCTGACGAGAAGTGAAAAATCTCGACAACACAGCAACCCGAACCTGTTGTTGCTCCGGTCTGATTGACACAGCCTAATTGACGATGGAGGGCTGATTCATCATTCAAGCACAATTTCACATTACCTCCTCCTTAATGCCTCTTGTCAATCTTAAATCCTCCAACCTTTAGAAAAAGGGAAACCAAGGTAAAAGCTGACCTGTCTTTAAGAAAAAAGCAACTGGTATTATCATCTACCCTTTCAACAAAATTAACAAGCAACCCTAACAAGAAATTCATGATTGTTGCATGATTTAACTATAGGGAAGATACTCTGACCTTGGTAAACGTGTACAAAGACTAACATCTGCATTATGAAGATCCCTTCCTGCTCTGGGTGTTCTTTTTCTTTTCCTCCCTGTTCTGTTAATCGTTCCAGCAGCACACTGGATTAAAGTGGATGCTAGAAATGAAACATCAAGTAAAAAAAAAAGACTGACGGGACGTTTTCTTTTGCTGATGATCTGATGACACACGGAGGAGAAGACGTGGGTGAACCGATGATTCACAGGGGACACGGCGATGTGAGGTTGTTCATGAGTTTCAAGCTTATGATGGACGCCTGAGGTTGAGTCAGAGCTCACAGGAGAAAAAGTGTGTTTGTTGTTGTTGTTGTTGTTTTTACTGCTGTCGGATGGAGGGCCGCATCTGTGATACTCTACCTGCAGACGTGTTTTAAATGTTTTCGTGGGAATAGTTAATGTTGGAGTCCTTTCACACTTAGGATGACCCAGTGGAAGGCGTTACTTACATAAAAAATTAGACAGTGAAAAGGTGTATTTTTCTCAATAATTTTACCCATATCACAGAAAAGAATGTATGAAACACTTGAAAGGTCACCATCTGGTGTCTGCAGCTGTTATGTGTTTAACCCTGCATCTGGATATAAGTGAGAACATTGGACCCAGCAAGCTGATACACTACGTCCTTTCTATAGGACTTTGTTAATATTTCTTGTTTAGGAATGATTCACAAAGTATAAAAAAGATATTAATGAAAAATCAAAGTTCAGAAAAAAACGTAAGTCGATCAGTACGATGCCTATTAAACATTTTTCATTATTATTTTATCCTGTCTGGCAATGTGACAATACTAATGGCTGTCTTAATGCCAAAAAGAGCCCAACAGATTTTGCTTTCACATGTGGAGCCTTACTGCTTTCGCCATAGTGCTCCGCTTGATTTATATATGCAAGAAGCTTTATTGGATTTTATGCTGGGACTATTTCGTGTTAAATGGACACTGAAACAGGAAGGTAGAAGAGGAATAAAAGGAGATAAACAGATGGGACAAGATGACAAAAGGGGAGAAAAGGTGAAAGAGAAAGAGGAGAGAAAAGGGAGAGAGCGATACAACATCTGAGTCTGCTTCTTCACCCGCTAAGAGAGAAATAAAGAGAACAGCAAAACCAGCCAATAAAGTATTACAGGTACAAACAAGCAACGCCTTGATACCATCACTGAAGAATATACAGTATTATTTAATACGAAATGTATAAAGCGACAGCTGAACATGATAATAGGGGTCTTCTGTATAGAAGTGAATCTGAAAGTACCTGAATCCAAGCACCTGTAGGTGTTTGAGGGTGCACTTGTGTATGTAAGGTTTTTTCACAAGAAAATGTTCAGTAGTGGTTGTTAGGAGCCAAAGACCCCACCCCCGATCACTGAGACAGACACCAGGGGAACTAGAACCCCAGAAGCCCGAAGAGACCCCCAGAGCAAAGGTGCCCAAGAAGGACCAACACAGGGATAGCTAACATTTCAACAATTCCAATGGTTTTCTTTTGCATCTGAACTGTTTTGCGGTTGGCACATAATTATATTTTGCAGAGGGTTTTGAATCTTTTCATGTGCAACTATATATCAATTAATTAGTGCTGACGGAAACATTATTGGTCAAATGACAATGACAAAAGGGTTCAATTGCGGCAGGCTTGTGTTATAAATGCTCTCTAACCACTAGGCCACAACTACCTTAGAAGTGTAAAATTTGTGATATTTTTTTTTTTTTTTTTTTTTTTTTTTACAATTTCATTATCGTTTTCTCTACTTGATCTAAAAAAGGTGAAAAGTGCAGCCATGGAGTTTATTTACTTGTTGGAAGCATCCTTAGAAAGCTTGACTGTTGAGCTGTTAAGTAAAATGATTTATTGTCATATTTGTGTGTTTTTTTTTCTTGGTCAAAAAGTAACAAAAAAAATGACTAAATAACAGGATTGAGGATTACTAAATTATCCTTACTTGTGTTCTCATGTATTATATATTATTCCCCTTTTTTCTGAGTGAAAAAAAGGGGAATAATATATTTCAGAGCCAAACCCAGTAGCTTGAAAATGAAAATCTTTTGTCCTGTTGCGGCACATATTTTTGAAGAGCAAAGTAATGATTAAATGTGATTTTGCATGTGGTTACAGCAGAAAGCCTTGAAAGTAGACCACTCAGAGCGATGTTCTTCAAAAACAGTTTTATTGCTAAAGTGTAAATGACTTTTGCTCAAGCTTTAGTCAAAGGTGACCTTTAATCCCGCTGTCCTTGCAGAAATTATTGTTTTCTTTTTGATAAAGAGGCCCACATTGCAAGGTCTTATTATTATTCTGTTGTGGACCTTACAATAAACTCTTCTCCTGCTCCCAGTCAATGATGCTGCAGGAGCTGAATGACACTTCAGGCTATAGTTGCAGTGGTCAATAGTGAACAAATGGCGCTGGTCACATCCTAACAAATGTTCCTTTCTTAAAGGCGATACCATGCTGAAGAAAAAATATAGAAATCCATACAAAGAGGATCAGTAAAATCCTTCTGCATGGCCAAAACAATTATAGCTCATGCGATACTGACCCCCCTCTGAGTCTAGTTCAGGAAGGAGCCGTACGGTCAGACTCAGTGAGGTTCATCTCTAAACAGCTGGATTTACTTCCTCCAACTTCTCACAACAGCTGCTTGACCCAAAATATTGCGAACCAAAGTAGGCCCACAATAATTTAACACTGCATAACTGTGCTTCACAGAGCCCATAAATGAACATTTCCCCACTGACATTATTCTACTGACAGTCCAAATATGTCCTCATGCACACAGACTCTCTCCATCGTCTGTCATCATACCAGTGCCTCCTTTTTGGTCACAATGACCACAGAAATGCTTGTGCATGAGCTTGCACCTGACTATCAAACGTGCTATAGACGCAAAAACTCCAAGTATTGACATTTGCATGTCCTCCTCCCATAAATTTGCAGTTTGGTCATCAGTAGATGATTTGCATATGCATGAAGGCACACAGTCAAAAAGGTTTGCGCCGCTGTTTTGCTCAGTTTACACATCGACATTATAGTTCTAAATACAAATGTTTGTCATTTGTCAGAAATGTAGCAGCAAACCAAACGACATTTGCCCATGCTAATTAGTTCACTGGTGTTTTAATATACACAGACCTCTTGCAGATCAGGCTCATTGTGTCTTTTAACGCAGACTGTGCAGAGAAAGTGTTTAACAGTTAGCCCATTTTAAAGTTGTTCTTTGGACTTAATGTGTAAGCACAAAACTAGAATATATGATAATTTTAAAGACTTAATAGGTAAAAAAGACAGAGTGGCTCAATATCTTTTACAAAATAATGCTCATTTATGTAAATAATGTGCTACATACACAAATGGGCAGAGTCAATTTAAGCACCTCTACATACAGTACATTACCATGTATTTTCTTCCATTTATTTTCTCCATCCTATCAAATATACTAAACCTATGTGCCTTTTTTCAATTGGTATTGAGTCATTGAAAATCTCAAAATGAAGATTTCTTGTTAGTTGCCAAAAGCTGCACCATATCCGAAAGATGGCATGAGCTGCTAGAATTCATGGGCATACAGGTTAAAAAGGCAAGAAGCCATTACTTCAACGTTTGTGTACCGTTTATAAGAAATCTCATTTTCATTTAAAAGTACAAATGCAAATAATCTATTTTTAATCAATCAAAATTAAATTTCAAATGATGTTGTTTTGAATGTTCAAACCAAATTTATTCATGGTTCAATTTTCTGTCGTGCAGTAGAAGAAAAGTAAAAGAAACAGAAAGTGTGTTTGTAAACATTTATTAAAAAAAAAAAAAAAAAAAAAAAAAAAGAGAAAAAAATTATAATTTTGTAAACCAGTGTCGCTCGGATGAGTTCACCGCTTAGAGTGGAGAAAAAGTGAACAGTGTGTCTTCATGAAAAACTTGTGTAATATCTGACATTTTACACGACTTATTGCTCAACTACTTGGTAAGAACATGAAAGCCAGTCATTACTTCAGGGTTATTTTTGCTTCTCTGCTATTAAAATCCCAGATTTATAAAGACCTCTAAGTACTTTTACACCAGACCGCAGTGCCTAATAATTACCTAAATGTATCTGAACAGCTATTAGCGTAATAGCTTTTAATTTGTAATGTGTAATTTGTCGGGGATTCATGGAACATTTAAACTGAAAAAAACAAGTATTTTTGTAAAGTAAAAAACTCATTTGCTGTTATGTTAATCTCGACTGAATTTACCAAACACCTAAGCAATAAACCTGCAGCCCGTTATGTGCGTTAGTCTGCTCCCTCTGTGCTGACGGAGGCCACAGCTGATACATAGTAGGGTCCTTCTCTCAGATACGTCTTCAGACGGATGTAGTTTTGACTGCCCAGTATTTCTGATGCTGTAGATGAGCCGACGAGAGATCCCACCAGTTCAAATTTGGCATCTTTGGCCTCCTTTGTTTGGCCGGTGGAGCGATCCAAAATGAACTCCATGAAACTAGGAGTGCTAATCATCATCTTCTGACCCCAGGGCTGGCTGGCAATGGCCTAGAAAACACACACATATACAATTATGCTATCAATTAACGATGTTGCTACTATCTGCTCTGGTGGGAAAACAAAAAAAAAGATGTCGATCTTCGGTTTTGAAGGTAATGAGCGGATCAGCAAGAAGTAATAGTGAGAACTTACAGTGAAGATCCTCAAAGCCCCGCAGTGCAGCTCTGGAAAAGGCTGTGTGCTGATGTTGCAAATCATGTCCATGGGGTGGTTAGACAGAAGCTGGAACCAGGACTCCGTCAGGGACAGGAGGTCTTCTGTTTGATGCTCTGGCTGTAAAAAAAAAAAAAGGCGGAAAGTCATGAAAATATCAATATAGTTGAGTTTATTTATTTTGTCTGTTAATAATATCACAGTAATATATGCACAGTTTGTTCCCATTATTACCTGAAGAGTGAGGAGCTGTGATAAGGCATCCAAGCTTCGAACTCTGAGCTCAGTGGGTCCAGAATTAGCCAGTTGGCTTATCCTCGAAAACACCGCCTTGAAGTTTTCTCCTGATCACAGAAAACGTATTTACTAATAAACAGAAGAGGCTCGTGATGAGGATGAACTTTGTAAATGTCATAAGATGGCTATGGCTCCACGGCTGAACTGAATTACTGACTAAAATGTGATCTCAGATAAAGATGAACCCAGAAACATAACTGTAAAGATCAGGGAAAACAAAATAAGAAATGATTTAAAATAAACAATGAACAGTAAGTGGTGCTTTTCTTTCCGTTATAGGGCTCTCCTTTTAAAACCAAACACATTTAGAAAAAGATTTACACTAGGGACGCACAGATATGAATATTTGGGCCGATGTCGATATCAATAATGCCGTTATGTGCATAATAATGCCGTTATGTGCGATAACCAATGTTTACCGATGTGTGCGCGCACACATTTACGTTTCTGTGATGGTCAAATTTTGTAAATTTTTTTACCGACTGAAAATTATATTAACTGGATTTTTGAATGTGAATTATAGTCTAGATTTCCACACTGCTTTTCGGATGTCTTCTTTACACAAAATGACCACACTGCATCTCCATTTTCATTTAAAAAGAAAAAAAAAACTGAATCATGGCTGCCGTGCATCACTGTCACATGACCAACCCCCTCCCCTCATCCTCTGGTAACACAGGCACAAAGGGCAACTAGATGGAAATATACATTGGTTAATGCCGGGCCAGTTTTACTTATAGGAACGATACCGATATGTTAAAAAAATGACTAACATCGGCCGATACCGACGTTAATGCCAATTTATCGTGCATCCCTAATTAATTCTGGTGATTTTCTTTATTTTCAGGTCAGTGTAGAGTGATGTGGTTTGGTTTTGTCCTGCTAGTGAGAATAATTGTTAGAAGGAGAATTTTACAAATTTTCTTGGTTCACTCCTGCAAGCCGTTTTGGAATCCATCCCTTCATGCAGTCAAATCATGGATAAGGACAAGAAAAGCAAGAACTGCAGAGATCCCACCTACCGGTCTTCTGCAGAACCTGCTTCCCCTCTACTGTAGAACCGAGTAATCCCAAAGTGTCCAGGGCCACTCCGATCATGACAGGGTCCGGATCCAGGGCCATGTCGAACACCTTGTTTAGGAAGACCGGGTAGGATTCGCAGACCTGCTGGGGGCTGTCCATAATGGCCAGGTTCCCAAAGAACTTCACCAAACCTAAAACAGCAACGTAAACGTGGTTAGAGCCCGAGCACAGTCCTGATCATCATTTCCTGAAAAGTGGAACAAGTTTCAAAATGCACTCATTCAGACGGCAGCAACCGATTTTTCCAGATTCGAAGACATATGTAGCAGAAGAACTACAAAACAAATAACTATTATTTATAGCTAATGCTGAATTGTGAAAAACTGTTTTTAGTACAAGTCTGAAAATGAGTTTTTTAGTGCACTCGCCAGGAAGGTAGAGGGAGGAAAACGGGTCCGTCTCTGCTCCTCTGATCATGTTGGAGATCTTATCCATTATGCCCTGCTGAGCCAAATACTGGCGGCCATGCTGACTGTGAGCCAGAGTGGTCACCATCTCAATCGATGTGGCCCTGGTGGAAGAGGTAGAAAATAAATAAATGGACTATTAGAAAAACACCGGAGCCCAGTCAGACATGAAATAAACAAATATGAAATATCAGATTTTTTTTCCCTGATACAGAACCATCGCTACCTGATTAAGACGTCGTCTCCTGTCAGCTCGCTGAGCAGCTGGGATATGAGCCCGCTGTTGGCACAGTAACCGAGAGAAATGGGAGAAAAAGATGAGATTTCAACCACCAGCTGCAAGCAGAAAGAAGAAAAAGAAGAGGAGCTTCTTGTCATATAAGCTTTTAAAATAGAAAACATTTATTTTGCAGCAGCCATGTTATTGCACTTCATAAATTTAATATTTCCATTAAAACAGAACGGAATAATTAAATAGACATAAACATTGTTAATCTAGTATTTTCAGACAAAAATGTGCAGGAATTTAAATGACCTCATATATCCTGTATCTGATTATGTCACTTTTGGTCATCACGTCCTTCATGACATCAAGGAGATCACTCTGGAATAACTTGTCTAATCCAGGTTTGGAGTGACTTATTTTAGAAAGGGACTGAATCGCCTAAAAGAAGAACAAACAAAAAAAAAAAAATAGGTGGTTGCACACAATGTAGGTTAAAGGAAACAAAACTGAATCATTTCTGCGCTTTAAAGTTTTCACCTGTTTGGCCACAGCAATCTTCTCCTCTCCAATGCAAAGGATCACCGCCCGTAAGATGCCGTGGTTGTTGAGGATGTCTGTGACAGCCTCTGGGTGCTCCACCACCCTGCCAATCTGTCAGGGAAATAATAGCCCATGTAATGACGGTTTTACTTACCATTTGCTGTACGTGTGCCCAAACAGCCTACCTGTGTCAAGGCCAGTATCTTCACGGTGTCATTAGGATGGCTCAAACCCTCTTGCAGCTTTTCTCTGTAGTTCTGGACCAGATGCAAAGGGCTGAGGGCTACTAGGATGCGTTCAAGAATGTCCACGCAAAGATCAACCTGCTCCCTGTGGGCAAAGGACATATCAATAAGGCCAAACCCACTAAACCACGGGTCAGAGCCATTTTTGCCCTCAGTCCAGCTAAATAAACTCCTATAGTACTGCAAACGTTACCTGACCTTTTGCCATTCTGTTGAGCAAAGTCAAAACAGTAAGTCCATGAAAACACTGAAAAAGTACTAAAACAGCTCTTTATCTGTTGGTTCTGAACTGATTATCATGATAGTTAACGAATAGCTGCTGCTTCGTGGGGTAAATTAGAGCTAATGATAAGAGACAGGCCTGCATCTTAATCTGTGTTTACGATGTTTACCAACAACCTTCATGGGCATCATTGAAGACTTAATTCTAGCCCGCTTGATTCCAAATTCCAAAACCGACTGTGGCTCTGAAATAGACCCTCAGCATGATGCTACCACCACCATGCTTGACAACTGCCAGCTGTTTATAGGTTAAAAAGCCTCAGTTTGATTCTTTCAAACATACATCTTCATTGTTTCCAAGCAGCTTTAATCTCCATTTGCACATAAGAGTCGTCTATAGAAGGCATTTTGTTTTTTTTCCCACGTGGGATGCTCCAAATTTCAGACTCACTTGAAGGTGTTGATTTTGGGGCAAAAGCTTTTTTCTAAGTCAATCTATTAATCCATGGTGATTTATCACTTCATATTCATCTGTTGGTGAAGGTTTGGGTGATGTAGTTGAAACCTTTTTAAACAACAGCATCAAAACCAACTTTAAAACTGGTTTGGGATAGGATAGAGCAGCCAAACAGTTTCTGAAACAGCACCTCAAGCCAGATGAACGCTTGTATCGTACGCATAGAAGCAGGGAGGGTCCACGGTAGGAAACGTGTCCCAAAATAAATTAACAATTTTGTAATTCTGTCATAAGGAGTGGTCAGTTATCCAGCAAGAACTCTGCCAGAAATGTGATGACAGTTAGAAAACGTGCGGACTTCTGTGAATCTTACCATTAAGACCAAAAATTAGAGGGAGTGTATGAATATAATACAGATACATTTGATACACTGTTGAGGGGGGTGGGGGGGGGGGGTGGAATCCCCTTTAAATTCAAACTTCTGCGCCACAGCTTTTGTTTCAAACCAATAAGTAAAGGTTAAAGTTTTATATTGCTTAATCATTCCACCCAGGAAAAAGAAAGAATCAATTCACACATTTTTCAACAAGCATCTCACCATGTGAGCTTCAGCATCTTGACCATCATATAATTCGTATGATTGTGATATACAGTATATCCAAATGGCCAATAATAGAGTGGTGCTTCTCTTTTTTTCAATAAAACAACGTATTTTCTTGCAATGCCCCAATTAAATATTCAGTAATTGAAAAATGTAAAATGAAAATAGAAAGTCAAACGAATCTGTTAAAACATTTGTGAAAAGGGGAAATTTAGAACGTCAAAATAAAGCGAATAAACTGATTAAAACCGAAAAAGTGAAGAAATTAAGAAAAGCTAATTAAAGAAGACAGAAAATACATTTTCCCTTTGTCTTTTTGGAATTTTGGCGATGTCCAGAACTGCAGTCATGTAGCATTGTAGCCACTTAGCATGCTAACAACAAACAGGCTCCCTGCAGCTCCCTTAGCTCGCTAACCTCTCCTGTCGTTATGGTTACGGTTCGGCTAGCCCATTTGTTCAAGCTGCTACGTTGCTAGCCAGCAACAACGCTCACTGACTCAGCAGATCACAGGCAGCTGTGAGTTTAACAGACTGTAAACAAGGTTGAGTGAGACACACAGACCCTTCATTAGAGTTCAGCAGAGCGAAAATCACATCGAAACGCTGTCCGCTCACGACGTCTCTCAGGGCGCTGAGTGGGATGGACGACAAAGCAGTTTTTAAGCTCTGGAGCTCCTCAATTGGGTCTTCAACTCCGGATATTTCTTCCAGTAAACTTTGAATGGTGGCCGCCATAACTGCTGTTTTGGAAACCCCGGAAACCCCTGGTACTTCCGCTTCTTCTTCGCTTCATGTCAGCCTTAACACAACCAGGCTGCGCATTACTACCACCTACTGGACAAACCAGTTGCATACAACGAAACAGCTCGGTGCCTTCATAGACATGTAAACTATATTTAAACCAGTGGCGGCTGGTGAAAAAAAACTTGGTGGGGCTGGCCAATAGATTTCCCTGCCTAACCCAGTACATGCATTTAAATTAAAAGTCGGAAAATTACTACGATTCCACAATAAACATTTAATTAATAAAAAAACATTGTTCACAAAAGATTATTTTGGTGTTTTTGTCTTATTAATCCTTTTCACGGACTTTTGCCAGAGGGTTTGCATACATTGTACATGTACGTATATTATTACAAAACAAACGTTTACGTCTTGACTTTAATATGTATCCTAATTTTTAATTTATATAATGATTTAAGTAGAACAATGACTTGTGCAAAAGTAAGTTGTATTTACCGGAGATGAAGTGTAGACTGCAAATTCTGTCTTAGTATGATGGCTCCCACAGTCCATTGGCATCCTGCATCCTTTTCATTGAAATGATCCATTTCTTTCTTATTTCTTTGTCCTTCGGTAAACGAAACAAACGTACATCCGACGATTTGGAATGCTTCTGTGTGCAACCGGGAGCACAACAAGTCGTAGGCATTGTTTATATTCCAAAAATAAACTAAAGTACTCTCTAATTCACCCGTTTTGTCACGCTGGTAAGCGAAAACAGTGCTGTGTTTGCCGACCACCGTTACCCGGATGTAGCGCGGATGTAGCTCGTGACGTCACGCGTGAAGTGCACCTATCACTGTGCAGCTAGGGCTACGACTCCAGGAGCCCCAAAGCCATTCATTTTGGCGATGCTGATTGGCCAAATATTTATAAATCTTCCCTAGCAACAGTATACGATTGGTTATTTCGCTACACTTGTAGGGCTACTTCTGTCACAGCCCCAAAAGTGTAGAAGAAGAGAAATGATACGTTCTGTTGGTGAAAATGCACTGTTAAATGATAGAGTAAATCAGTAGAAGTGTTTTAATAATTCTTATTACATGTAGCCACGCACTATTAAGTAAAAACTGACATTAATAATACTTTTAAAATCTATATATATTTTGACTTCTCCCCTCCACATCTAGGGAGGGCAGCGCCCGAGCGCCCCCTATGGGCCAGCCGCCACTGATTTAAACTATAAACTATATTTACATTATATTTATATCCTGCTTTGTTATCCAGGGTGGAATCACCGGCAGCTTTGCATTATACTTTGCTCTCTCTCTCTCTGCGCAGAGAGAGACTAGCATCTTCCTTGGCTCTTAGTGCTAAACTTTAAGCATGTGCCCACCTAACACAAGCATGGTTCCCTCACCATGTTACAAGCCTGGCCGGCCACCAGGCTTTACTCGACCCCCCGCCAAGATTAGCGTTTTTGTTTATTTTAAATTCGATGTTTGAGATCAACATAAGACGGTCAGTAAAGTTCCCGTCTGGGAGAAAACCATAGACATAATATAAGAGTAGACGCGCCATTGGGCGGGTTCTGCCTATGCTGCGATGCGTCAGAGCGTCCGCCATCTTAAATGTGGCAAATCTGCAGTTACTCAGTCACTTAAACAGTATCGGAGGGACTTTAATCTCTGAATATACTTTGTATTCATAGTATTTTTTTTTTGTAATATTACAAGTTTATTTTCGTATCCCTTTAGCTTCATTCTCCTGAATTTATTCTCCTAAAGAATAAAAATATTTAAAATAATCTAACCTGGTCCTATTACTCCAGGAGTGAAATAATTCTGCAAACTGTGATTATTCTGGAAATGTTCCCCCTTAATTCTCATAATATGACGTTTTTATCATTTCATTATCACTTTTATGTTTGTTTGTTTATTTTTACTTTATTGACCTAGGACTTTTTTTTCTCATTTTATTAATTTTACCTCTTTAATATTCACCCAAAAAGTCTGTTCCTAAAGGTTCACATGTGACACGGTTTTATGAAATAATGAAGACCACAATGTTTAGATTTAACAAACTGATCCTTATATTCATAACACATACACACACAAATATATATATATATGTGTGTGTGTGTGTGTGTATTTATTGCAGCACAGGAATGAGGCATCTTCTCTGATCCACGTTCACAATAACAGAACTCAACTTTTTTCTGCCACATACAATATGGCGGTGACGTTGACGTGCGAATCTGCGCCCTATGACGCGTCTACGTATATATGTCTGTGGGTGCCTTCCCTCGTTTACCCAGTAGTCTATAACTATTTAAAGCTATTACTGAAATATATAATACAAGTAAAAGGTTTATAATTTGCAGATGTTTTTCATTTTTTAAATAAATAACTCAGCAGACAGATAAACCAAATAAAGGCACTACATTTTTTTTATGCGTATTTAAAGTAGAAATGAATCTCAACTATTGAAACCAGTCATGTTTTTCTGGATTTATTGAGTCAAACAGACTCAATAAACTAATAAAAAAAAAGGATGAGTCTGTTGTGAGGACCAGGCTGGCTCCATTGAAACAGGTGGTGAGAGACAGAATGGTGACGCTCAGAGGCATTATGGACAATGTCGCTCAGTATTGTAGACAACCTTAGGAGAAGCCACAACCACAATTAATGCAGAATTGATGTGTTAAGGAGCACTATAACTCCTATTTTCTGCTAGAAGCTGTCAGACTTTATAATCTACATAGCCCCCAGACATGGATAGATTCACTTTAGACTGAAAATTTAAATTATTATACATGTTAACTTCAAACTCACCACTTACTCAAATATACATGTTTTTGTACAGTGGGATGAAGCCATGTACTTGGAGAAAGCTGTTACATGTGAACACCAAACTTTAAGAAAGTGATAGTGTGAACCACCATATGTGACTCCCTTAATTCCTAAAATGTTAAAATCATAGTGATAGGAAATACTGCTGTATCAACATTAGGTTATTATGAAGCATTTCTGCTGGCAACAAAAGGTGCATAGATTTTCTATGAAGGGCTTTAAAGACCTTTCAACTGTTCTTCAGCTGTTAAGCATTGGGTCAGAAATGAAAACACTCAACGAGAACTTGACAAGGTCATTGTGTCTGCTAAACATTTTGTCTCTTGACATACCACCAGAGCTTAAATAGTGAAGTTTTATAAGTCCTAGATTTACCAGTAATTGCAACAGTTTGAGCAATAAAGTGCTGCCATTAAGCTTGCTGCTCCTCATTTATGATTTGGATCTATTATTATCTACATCTATTCTTTGCCCGCACAAATGTACAAATGCCTGCCTAATCATACCACTCTGCCGAATGGGTATGTTTTTTGCTTTGAACGTCTGCAGTATATTGCTTGTAAAAAAAATTATTAGTGTCCAATTAGGTAACATTATTAAAATAATGTGTGAGTGTGTGTGTGAATGGTTGGTTGTTTGTCCTGTTTGTCTCTGTGTTGCCCTGCGACAGACTGGCGACCTGTCCAGGGTGTACCCCGCCTCTCGCCCAGTGAACGCTGGAGATAGACACCAGTACCCCCCGCGACCCCATGAGGGATAAAGCGGTTCGGAAAATGGATGGATGGATTAAAATAATGTTGCCTTATTGGACAGCCTTAATAATGGATATTTTATTTTTATTAAAATGTAATAGGCCAACATAAGGTATAAACATCTTTTTTTACAATAAGCGAGGTTTTCTGAGGTCTGATCAGAGGTCTTTTACTAGCAGGAAAAAAATCTTTGCCACATGAGTTGCACAATGAAGGCCAAATCCCAACAATTCTGGTTGTATTAAATGTTAATGAAATGCAGGGATTATAAATAATTGAAAATACATATGCTTTTAGCTAGTGAGTGTCAATACAGATATTTCAGGGATGAGCCATATATCAAATGTGTTTAGTCTGTGATTCAAATTTTAAGAAGCCAGTTTTTGGACTTTTAATTTAGGCCTATTGGTGTCTTTTTTATTTTAAAAAATTGTTCTATGTGTTTGAAATGTGGAAGTGGTCATCAAATTATGTTTTAGGCTTTGCTTGGCTACTGTTTGAACATATCATTGAATTAGTATGCATACAGCTGGATACAGTCCTCTCAGTGAGGACCTTACCACAGGGTGCAGTGTTACATGCTGCAAAAAGCAAGCCAACAACCTGATGCTGCAACAGTGGCAACGGTGCATTTAGGGGGATGCGGAGTGTTAGCTTACTATGAAAAATGATGTTTTGTACATAGTCTAAATGTTCTACCTTGGTCTCATCTGACCAGTCCAACTTGTCAATTTTTTGATGCATTTGTGTGTTTTCTGTCCACAGATTGCCCCCACCCGAGCTGAAGACAGCTGCAACACCTCTGGGTACCATAGGTCTTTTGGGTGCTCCTTTCATAGCTTGTCAGTAAAGGTGACCAGCCATGTCCCAGTAGCTTTGCAGTTGTGCCATACTCCTTTCATTTTCAATGCTTTTGTGCATTTTCTTTTTAGCTCATTCGGTTAAATGCACTAAAACCAAACTTGGTGGTGACACAAAAATATCTTGGGAGTGGTTGTTGAAATGTTTCAGCAGTTTGTGGTGAATGGTGGCTTTTCAGTGATCTTTTGGCTTTAACCGGCTGCTCTTTCTACATGTCATCAAATTAGTATGCGTAATGTAAGATGCACTCCTTGAAACCAAGACCAAGAGTTGGAAACAGGGTGTGCAGTTACATGCTCCTAGGGTTTCATGAAAGTTGAAACCCTGTGTCAACTATTATTGTTCTAGAGCCTCCTGTCTCAGAGGGCCCAATCATCACTTGCTGCTAACAAACAGATGAGCAACGAGGCATTTGCGGCAGCTGTCATGCAGGTACAGACTACATTTTTTTTTAACTCTGTCATTTTGAATTACGTTCCCTCTACTGCATTTAGGGTAACGTGTTTTTTTTTTGTTTTGTTTTATTGACTCCGCAGTGCTGTCTGTTCAAGCTGCGTACCCATCAGTGGTGTTTCCTTCTGTTTAACGTCCTGCTGTTCCACGCGCTGCTGTTCGGCGCCGATTTTGTCGAGGAGTACCTCCTGCAGCCTGCCCCTGTGGTTTACACCGATGGTAAGGTCGCTGATGTGAGGGAAAAAGCAAGAAAACTGGACTTGAGCACCTCAAGAGAGAACGCGTCCCAGGCATATCCAATCTCTAATCCCGACGCCTGCAGAAACTCGGACCTCTTCCTCCTCACGCTGGTCTTCAGCTCTCCGGCTAATGTCACCCAAAGATACGCAGTGAGGAGAACATGGGGAAACAGAACACAAATTGAAGGTCGCCCAGTTAAGATACTCTTCGTCACAGTATCGACTGAGTCTTCTATGACACAACAGAACCTCGTGAGAGAATCTGAACTTCATGGCGATTTGATTCAAAGTCGCGCAGTAGAGGAGTCATCCCTCCACGGAGCAAAGGAGAGGACATTGCTAGCTCTTCGCTGGGTAATCACGTTCTGTCCTCTCGTCCCTTTGGTTCTATTGACTAAGGAGTCTGTGTTCATAAACCTTCCTGCCATTGGAAGTTACCTGCTGGGGTTTCACAAGCATCCAGAGGACCTGTATCTAGGCAGAGTGATCCAGAAAGAGTCCCCCGACAGGGACCCCGACAGTCCACACTACCTGCCTCGCACTCTCTACCGTGACAAGCATCTACCAGAATACTGCGAAGGAACTGCTTACGTTCTGTCGCAGGACGTGGTCCGTAAAGTCTACATCGCATCCTCTACAGTCCTCGCCCCCATCCCAGGCGATGCTTTCGTAGGTTTCTGCGCTCGTAAAGCCGGCGTCACACCGGCCCACAGCTCCAGGTTCTCAGGAGAGAGACACTTCCACTACAACGCCTGCTGCTACCGACATCTCTACAGTTCTGCCGGATTTGGGAGCCAGGAGTTAGAACGTGTGTGGGAAGACCTTGAGCAGAAAGGTGAACGATGCTCACTGCTGAAGATGTACTATGGCCTTGTGGTCTGCAAGGTTCGCACATATTTGGATGAAGTGTTATTCCACAACTCAAAGGGGCAGACTTGATCATGTTAATTGATAAGAGGTAAAAAACAAAAAACTTTAGTGCAATCTAAAGTATTACAATACACATCCACATAGACTTGACATCTGAAAGGATTAGTATTGGATTTCCTTGACTCAGACTCAGACTCAGCCATACTTCAATAATCCCAGGGGGAAATTACTTTTGTTACATGCTCCAGAATACACACATTGTTATATATATATATATATATATATATATATATATATATATATATATATATATATATATATATATATATATATATATATATATATATATATATATATATTTGCAATATTACACACAAGGTATTACCATATCACAAATGTCATATCACTTCCCTTGGGAATCCCAGTGAAGTGATGGTGACTTGTGCAAGAACAGTGCAAAGAATGCATAAATGACAGTTACAGAGGGGTGGGGGGGGGGGTTGTGAAAGACAGAAAGGAAGTCAATTACCCAAACTCTTTCCTCCTAAATGCTTGTGGGAACCTGGTGTGGACTAATGAGTTCTACATCTTTTACATGTCAACTATTACTAACTGTTCTGCTGACTTGGCTGAAAGTTGCGCTAAACAAATTAACATAATGTTCTAAAACCTGATGGTGTTGTTTTTGGTAAGTTTGATTTCTCAGTAGATATTAAAAACTAAAAAACGTTATCTTTATGGTAGAATGAAAACCTGTAAAGGATTTAGCTATGCATAAAAACTGTCACAAATATTACCTGTTTTCCCATTTTGTTAGTAGTGTTGCTTATGCACAACTACAAGTGTCTGTGTATTCTACGGAGATGTTAGATTAGTTAACATTTAGTTAGTTCTGAAGTGGAAGGAAAATTATATGACTTTTAATCTTCTTGTCTTTTTTACAAATAAATAATCAGTTTGGGTATAATTGTTTTGAGCCCACTAAGTACATTCTATGTAAAACTAACTTTCATAGTATTTACGTACATCTAGAAGTCTTTGGCAGTTTCTCTTTGGAGCTTTTTTATG
This sequence comes from Fundulus heteroclitus, assembly GCF_011125445.2. Lineage (NCBI taxonomy): Eukaryota > Metazoa > Chordata > Actinopteri > Cyprinodontiformes > Fundulidae > Fundulus > Fundulus heteroclitus. Next base: position 21,613,211 of record NC_046368.1, read on the forward strand.
TTCAGAGACTAAAACCTTTGTCCATTCATCTTTGCAATTTAGTTCAAGCTCAGTCAGAGGAGCACATCTGAGAAAAGAGTCTTTCTAAGGATTCCCACCTGGACTTATGTTTAGAGTTTGATACGGCTCTTTCAACACTTGTGTATGAGTTAATCTAAACCATTCTGCTGTAGCTCTGGATATTTATGTTTAAGATCGATTTCCTGCTGGAAGTTCTAACTGGATTCCTTCGAGGAATGTAATTAACTCCATCGATCTTCCCATTGAAGCTGCCACCGGCATAATTCACGGTGGACATGTTGTGTTCAGGGTGATGTATTGTGTTAGTTTCCCCTGTGAGATAGCATTTTACATCTACACTAAAATGTTCACATTTGGTCTCCTCCAATTTGGAAATCAACCTCTTCCTCATGTTTGTTAAGTTCCAGCTTGTTGTATACAAGTCAGTTTTTTGTTTTTTTTTTAATCAAGGACCATATTTATGGAGTGCACAACTAGTTGCCCCATTAACAGTTTATCCTTCATGAGCTACACATGTCTGCAGGTTCTCCAGAATTACATCAACGTTGTGGCAGCTTCACTGGTCAATACTCTCCCTGCAATGCCTGTCAGTTTAGGTGGATTTTGGATGTCTTGATTGGTTTACCCTTTTATAAAGCTATTTTAAAGTTTTGATAATGTAGTGAACAATGCTTTGTAAGATGTTCAGGGCTTGAGATACAGTTCTTTAAAAGACCTAGTCACATACTATGACTTCACGAACTTCCACGGTAGTAGCTCACTCTGGTTGCATACAAAGGTTAAGTTATCCAGGCCAGTGGTGGCCTGGTGGTTAGGATCCCACAGACATAGACCCAACAGAGATATATACGACGTTACTATGTAAAAATGAATAAATATATTCATAAGTATATGTTCATTCTTACCTGTGAAAAATATTGCCAGTAGATCTGGTTTGCATTGTGAATCGGTTGGCACAATTCCACGCAGCACATGAACGAGGTATCTTCTCCACATCGATTCACTTTGCCACTTCCAATACGGCGGCCATGTTGACGTGTGATTCTGCGCTCAACAAGGCGTCTACGTAGATTTGTCTGTGATGGACCTGAGCTAGTCAGCAATGCCCAATGTAAGAGCAAAAAGAAAGAGGTAAGGTAACCCTAACCCTGTAGGTAGGGTTGATTTTTGACCACGCCGAGCCGTCTCTTTACTGCGAGGCGTTGCAGAACGGTCTACTGGCTCTTACAGTAGCTGCATCAACTGTCGCCATCTTGCCTTCTGGTAGTCCCATGGTATTGTCGGCCAGCAGAGGGAAGAACAATGCTTATGTCTGCTGAGCGTGCCCGGTGTTCTTTTCAGGCTCAAAAAGGACTTAGGAAACACTGTCAGGACAAACGCTTGGTATATATTGTTTTATTTAAAGATTAATACATGTTTTTTGTGTTTCCTCTTAAAGGCCCCTTTAAACCTAACTTTATTTTAAAAATAACTTTATTATAAACTTGTTCGCAACTTTATCTCTTTCAGTGTAAGAAAACTTTTCCTGCACTATGCTGCTGCCACTACCAAGCAGTTTGTTGAGAAATGTCCTCCAATAAACCTCTGAGTTCTGCACAAACCAGCTAAGATTAAAGGCATACTATGCAACATTTTTCAGTTAATTCATGTGTTCCATACCATTTTGGATGATTAAATGAGTCATTTCAGGTCGAACAAAGGTTTTCTCGGCCGCCCTGGGGGTCTGTGGGGGAAATACCGCACTTGCAAGAGCAAGAGCTCACGGCCAGCACACACAGAAGTCTTGCTTTACGGGGAGAACTCCATGTGTTTTTGCCCTGCCATTCACTATATGCACGCGCGAAAGCAACAACATAAACATGCAAGCATATCGAGTTTTATTATTATTATTATTATTTTTTTTTTTTCTTTTCTTTCTTTTTTTTTTTATCTTGGCGAGACGCTACCGCGGCAGCCGCGGCGAGGCGGCGGCGGCGGCCGCGGCGGCCGCGGCTTGGCGAGGCGGTGGCGGTAGCGTCTTGCCAACATTAAAAAAAATAAAAATAATAATAATAATAATAAAACGGACGAGGCGGCGGCGGCAGGGGCCGCGGCTTGGCGAGGCGGCGGCGGCGGCGACGGCCGCCGCCTCGCCAAGATAGCGCTGCAGGAAGCTTGATGTTCATACCTTCACTGTGTTAGTCATTGTTTGTACTGCCGTTTTTTCCACTTTTCGTTGCGTTCGCCTGTCTGCTAAGCTAAAAAAAAAACGCGCCTGGCTTGTCGGAGAAACCAGAACAGCTGAGCATCTTTACGACAGTGCACTTTTACTTTCGCCCTCTGGGGGGATCCTCGCTGGAAAATCAACCCCGGTTGCATAGTATACCTTTAAATTACACACAGGTGAACTTTCTTTAGGACTTGTAAATGGAGTTGGTTACATTCAACTTTATTTAGTGTTCTCAGTGTAAAGGGACTAAATAAATGTGCAAACAGCACTTTTTAGAATTTTTTTTTTGGTGTAAAAATCTGAAAAATATAGGTTTTACTCTATCTTAAATTTATATGCTAATCTGTGTTGGTCTAGCACATTAATTCCCTGTGAGATATTTGTGGTTATGTTACAAAATGTGAAAAAGGTCAGGTATACTTTTTCAAGGCATTGTGCAGTATGTCAACTTTGATGCTTTTCCTTTGTCTCCGCTAGAGGGAGTCTTTTTTGTGTTATTGAGGGCATCTGGTGGTTAATTTGAGTCATAACAAAACAGAGTTAGGGCAGCTGACAATGCTATGTTCTTTATTCAGAGAAAAAAAATGACAGAACAGCTTTTACAGTTGGATTGGGAGTATTATTTGATCTAAAAAATATATTATTGTCAGACAGATTAGATATTACAGTGTAAGTCCGCCGCCTGTTTCCGGTCTTTCTTTTTCTAAAGACAGACGGAATTACACTTTCACCGTCAGCCAGTTTATGCCAGTAAAACATGTAAATCAAGAACAACAAATTTATGTCTTGTAAATGTTCTTTTGAAACTTCCTTTTGAATTCCTCCAGAGGAAGGTTTGGCGCCTGTCCCGGTACCATGAACTGCCCAAACAAAATGTTTAGCTGTCCTACAACCTTCTCCCTGCCAGCGGTTCACACTGCAACACTCCATTCCACGTTGGCACAGCTCCACTGTGTCTGCTAAGCTTTCTGTCTCCCAGCCAAGAAGCTTCAAAGAATAACACCTCAGCATGTCAAAAGTAGTTCTGGCAGATGATTAGTCATGTCAACAGTTGGATTGGGATGGCATCAGAAATTAAAAACCTCTGCAAGTAACTCAAATCAGCAGGTTGCATTTACTATCTTGGCACTCGGTGTTTCTCTTCCTAAGCAGCACATAAAAATCAACTTTATTTAAACTGTTCATTTTAAATGCACACTCGGTGGTGAAATTAAATGGTACATTTTCATGCTTTTTTCCAGAGTAAAGATGTGGAAACATTTAGACACCAAGGAATGCTTTATATTTTTTTCTTTGAACAACAAAATGTATTTGATAGTAAATACCTCTCAGTTTGGACTTGCAACAATGGAAATACCAAGCAATTTTATAAGAACTATTTTTCAAAATGTAAGTTTTGCATGTCATTGCATACATTACTGAGACATAAATCCTGCCCCCTTTACACGTATGGACATTTTGTTCTTGTGCTTCACTTATCTGGAACAAACTCCCAGAAGACTAAAAATACTGAAACCCAGATTTCCTTTAAATAAAGGTGATAAACCTATTTGTTTAGAGTTTATTTCTAATGTCAATGCTGAAGTAGCAATGTACAGCACTTTGTTTCAGCTGTAGGCTGATTTTAAGCGCTTTATAAATAAAGATGGTATGTTATGGTAAGTTTGAACTCCAACTTGTCTTATATCTTGTTTTATATCTTGAGTGAGTGATAGCGAGCGTGCAGATGAAGCAGGTCAGACAAATACTGGCAACCAAGGCAATAAAGAAAACTAATAAATTAATTTTAAAATGAACTTGTAAGTTAACCTGTAGCGAGTGAATTGCTGTTGAAACTTACGATAAGACGGCCTCTGGTTCTTTCTGTTTCATTCACTATGGCCCGCCTCAACCAGTTCGTAGATTTGGTAGCAAAAGGAAGACAAAACACTTGAAATATACATGTATTTATTACAATTGGAATTCCAAGGGGAGACAAACACAAAGTTATCATAAAGCTCATGTAATGTAACCCGAAGTCCATCCATCCATGCCGGTCGCGAATGTCGGCTCAAAACTGCCCAGGGCCGAATTTTTTGATAGGCTGACCGCTGGCCCGCCCTTCAGGAGTGTCTGTGGATGGTGGGTTCCACACACACACTCAGTCACTATGGCGCTCATCTTCTCCCAAGCAAAACAGATCTGCATTCTAGTGTTCACTTTAGACATCATAGATTCAATTTAGACTGAACATTAGTCCAAATCAGTGGTGTCAAAAGTACACACATTTGTTACTTAAGTAGAAGCAGAGTGCGAAATACGGGGGGGTCCGGGGGGGCTCGACCCCCCTGATTAACCCATGAGACCCCCTCAAAGCCTCAAAAGCAAAATTTAAAGGGGGTCTTAAATTGTGTCAAAAAAATTAAAAATGAAATATTTTTTGTCACTAATGGTCACTAAAATGTTTTAAGCTCAACATGTTCAGTATTTAAAATTCAAAATTTTTTTCACAAATATGTTCTGTTTTTTGCCAAGTGAAACCAGCCAATCCTGTTTGCGTATGCAAATTAGCCATGTGCGGGCAAAACAGAAGAAAGACGTAACGTTGACAACAATTAATACTAAAAATGTTTACATTTTAGTATTAGGGACTGATCTTATCTGTTGTGCCTGTGCACTTTATCTGTTTCACTGTTGGTGAATGAGAAAAGTCCTCTTGAGTCCTTGTATGTCTGAATGTCAAGAATTGACATTAAAGCTGACTTTGACTTTGACATTGTAATGTTATAGACCTACTGCATATTGAGAAAATTTAGATCGGTATTGCGCAACAATCGGGAGATGAGGACCCCCCCAAAAATTGACAGGTATTTCGCACACTGAGTAGAAGTATAGATATTGCAGTTTAAAAACACTCTGGTAAAAGATGAAGTATCAACTTGACCTCTTTACTCAAGTAAAAGTGAAAAAGTATGTGCTCCAAAAACTACTTAAAGTATAAAAGTATAAAGTAACCTTTAAAAAAATGCCACTATATGAATTGAAAGCTTAATTTAAACACTGATTAGTTCTAAATGTGGCCCAAGACACAACATAATCATTAACCCATTAGTCAAAGACAAAGTCATTCAAGGAGCATGTTCTCTCTCAAACTTTATTGAAATTCAATTCCAAACAGAGGTAGTATTCAAGCCTGCAGAACTGCCAGAACATAAATGTGTGAGTTCCATCAAATACCTAAGGTAAACTATACCCTTTGGTGCAAAAACATTCTATGTAGTTTGGAGAGAGAGAGAGAGAGAGAGAGAGAGAGAGAGAGAGAGAGAGAGAGAGAGAGAGAGAGAGAGAGAGAGAGAGACTCATCCAATTACACTAGTTCTCACTAGGTGTGGATGGCGCCAATGATCTGCATTGGATGGCGCACATTGCGTGAAATAATTATTTATAAATTTTAAACTGAAGCCAAGAGTAACGAGTAACGTTTGTTTTAAAAATGTAAGGAATAGAAAGTACACATACTTGTGTGAAAATGTAATGAGTAGAAGTAAGAAGTAGGAAGAAAAATAAGTGATGGAGTAAAGTATAGATACCTAAAAAGTGTACTTAAGTACAGTAACGAAGTATTTGTACTTTGTTACTTGACACCTCTGGTCCAAATTATTATACAACATGCAGTAAGTTCACACTTACTTACCGTGGGAAGAAGCCGTGTACTTGGAGAAGGTTGTTGTATGTGAACACCAAACTTCAATGAAGTGGTGGTGTGAACCACCTTCTGCGACTCATTTAATTCCTAAACTGTTAAAATCTTAGTGTTAGGAAATACTGCTGTATCAGCATTAGATTATTATGAAGCATGTGTGCTCGCTACAAAATGTGCATGGATTGTTTATAAAGGGCTTTAAAGTGGGTCAGAAACTAAAACACACAACTAGAACTTGACAAGGTCAGATTGTGTCTGCAAAACATTTAGTCTCTTCACATACCCCCACTACTTCAATAATAAAGTTTCACAATTCATACCTTTACCAGTAATTGTAACAGTTTGAGCGAAAAATGCTCCAATAAAATCTTGCTGCTCCTCATTTATGATTTGAATCAACATCTTCTATGCTTTGCCAACACAGTTTTTCAAATGTATACCCAATCACACCTCTCTATTTATTGGCCATATTTTTGGCTTTAAAGGGACAGTGTGTAACTAACTTGGCTGTTAATTAGCAAGTATTGCTTTCATAAATACATATTCTGCCAAAGTCTAATAACGTCACATCAAAAATGAAAGCATTCTCATAACTTAGTATTATTTAGTAGGCTACTTAGTACTAACATAATTAGTATAACTAACTTAAGTAGTAGTTTATAAATATATAGGTGTCGGTGCACCCACAGGGAGGCGTCATGTTGCGTATGTGTGTACGGGGAGCAACGGAGGGATATCAGCCGTTGACTGTAGTGAAGCAGCAAAACCTCTTTACTTGTGTTTACAGTCACTTATGTTAGGCCCCAAAATAAGCTTGATTCTGACTGCACATTCAGAATCAAGCCCAAAAATCCACGATGCAAGGAATTTAGAAGCGACTTGACAAAAACCAGCGGACTTGGCAACAGTGCCAAAAAACATTTCACACGATAACCGCGGCTATTTGCTATTAGTAGTAGCTAATACTTGGAGGACATCTTGACATTCTCACATTTATGATACTTAGCGGTTTCTGTAGTGGTTATTATGCACTTAACGGTGAGGTTGTTTTTAATTAATTTAGTGCCAGTGTGAAAATCTTACACAATGAGGCTTTAAATGTCTGCAGCATATTGCTTATAAATTTGCTTAGTGTCCTCATTACTAATGCCTGTTTTGTTTTCATTAAAATATAATAGGCAAACATTCGATATGAACACGTTCTGAATAGAAGCAAGGTTTGATGAGAAAAGATTCCTATGATGCAGTGGGTCCAATCATCACTTGCACCTAATAAACAGATGAGCAATGAACCTTTTGGAGCAGCTGTCATGCAGGGACAGACATTTTATTTGAACTCATGAATTTTGCATTAAGTTCAGTCTACTGTATTTTGGATGGCTCATGTATTTTCTACTTTTTATTCTTTCATTTTATTTTTTATTTCATTCAGTTAAAAACGAACCAACAAAACAACCATCCTGGAAAAAAAGATGAAACTAAATAAAATTATGAATGAAAAGGATCAAAAGGAAGTACAAACTTATCTTTGCCTCTATTCTCAAATAATAAAATAGAAATCCCCAACTCAGAGATCCATGGGTAACGCATGGAGAAACCCCACTCAAAACACCAAGACATCATCTTAATCGCTAACATAATACCTTATAGTAATTTTCTAATTTCTTTTAAAAATAAAAATAAAACAATTTTGAGTGCTTCATCTCACTGTCAAGATTCTTCCACAAACCAACAACCTACCTGAAATACATCTTTCCATCAGCATCAATTTTTTTTAAAGAATTTATTTCCTTTTAAATTATATTTACGCTCCCATTTAAGAAATCTGGTTTGAATGTTGTTTGGTAACATTTTCCTATGAGCTTTATATTAGTCCAGTTGGCAAGGCACACACGAAGTGGTAGAAACATGGTGGAAAAGAACAGGAGGCAAGAGGAGACGTTCTGTCTGAAAGAGGCCGGTATATGTATGCAGGTGAACAGGTGAGCATAGTTGACTGTAATTAGTGGCAGCAGGTGGAGCTGATCAAGAGCAGAGCGGTCCATGAGAAGTGGACAGAGCTGATAGGATGGTGGCTGAGCGGTAACAAGGCTGATTGTAAAAAATTATGTCCTATAAATGTTCTTTTGAAGCTTCCTTTTGAATTCCACCAGAGGAAGGTTTGGCGCCTGTCCCGGTACCATGAACTGCCCAAACAAAATGTTTAGCTGTCCTACAACCTTCCCCCTGCCAGCGGTTCACACTGCAACACTCCATTCCACGTTGGCACAGCTCCACTGTGTCTGCTAAGCTTTCTGTCTCCCAGCCAAGAAGCTTCAAAGAATAACACCTCAGCATGTCAAAAGTAGTTCTGGCAGATGATTTGTCATGTTAACAGTTGGATTGGGATGGCATCTGAAATTAAAAAAACCTCTACAAGTAACTCAAATCAGCAGGTTACATTTACTATCTTGGCACTCAGTGTTTCTATTTCTATTCAGCACATAAAAATCAACTTTATTTAAACTGTTCATTTTAAATGCACACTCGCTAGTGAAATTAAATGCTACATTTTCATGCTTTTTTCCAGAGTAAGGATGAGGAAACATTTAAAGACCCCCACCCTCTATTTAATTATAGGGGGTGGGGGGAATTACTTCTACTTTAAGTAGTTTTATATCTGGTACTGTTATACTTTTACATGAGTAAAAGATTTAAGTTGATACTCCTACAAAAGTAATTTTGAAACCCTATCATCTATACTTCTACTTGAGTAATAGATGTGAATACTTTTGACACCTCTGATCGTAGCAATGGTGTGTATGTTGACAGGGGGGGGGGGGTGCATGTATGAACGTTCTGTTGGGGGATTGAGGTTTAGCTGAAGGGGGAGGGGAGGGTAATATCTTTCACACCTCTGAGAAGTAGGCTATCCCCCAATCTTTTTCTTTCTTTCTTGCCGTTGCCAGGGTGTGTGCGGAATCGGTACATTATTTCAGATAAAAGTAAAATTGGACACATTAGCAACATGCCTTGTTAGCTGTTATGTTGAAATAACTTTGCTGGCAAGTTGAGTAGACACTTGAAATATAAGAGACATCTTGCTGTGAATGTGCCTCTTCCACTTTCTCTGCATCTTCACTTTCCAGTTCCAGCTCTGGCTCACAACTAAATGGCTGGATTCTGTAAGCCTCTGATCCCAATGCGTGAGCCATTTTGGAGCGTAGTAACATGTGTACAACTGGGTCAGCCCCATGTTCTTCCTGCAACTAATTAACGCCCGCCTCATCAACATAAATGCTGAGCACATGAATGCACAAGCACGCAAGTCAAATTCTCGTGCGTACCCGTGTGAGAAAGAAAAGAGGTATGAAAATGAATCAGAATGAGCTCTATTTAAAACATTTTCTCCTAAAAATGACTAAACAGGAAATTAAAGGAGTGATAAGCGATATTTCACCACTAGGTGGTGCTTAAACACTGTTTGTAGACCAAAACAAGATGTATGACAAGCTGTGCCTCTCTTTAGCTCTGCTCTGGCTGCTTCTCATCTCCTCCTTTCCCTTTTCATGAGTCGCCTTCCATGGGCATATTTGTAAAGGACAAAAACACAGCAAAACAGCGTCGCCTTTCGGAGGAACATTTCAAGCGAAGAAGTAGGTAATTCATGAGTTTATAACGCTGTTAGCAAGAGAACATTTTGATCTGCTGATGTGCTCACCGCCATGTTGCTCCAGCGCTGCGCTGCTCTGACGTTGGTATTTTAGGGCATGGAGGGGCTAAATCCTGAGTGGCAGCTGTTCACATGCACGTACGTGCACATATGTACACATCACACACTGTCCAGCCCAGCTATGTAAACAAGAGACCGGAGAACAATGCAGAGAGCTGCGGTGTGACATCATACCATAGTCCATCTAAAATATTAGTTCTTCGCGTGATTAATTTTTTAATCCATTCTATCTAAAATGTTTTGCTTATTGCTCCTTTAAAGACAATTGCAGAAGGATTGCTGAGAGGAGTGGGGAGAGGCTCACAGCAGCACTTGCCACTCCCTCAAGAGATTAATTGAAAGAATGATTTGGTGTTTTCACGAGAATTCCCCAATAAAACAGAAGTCGCTTGTATTTATGCAAGTTGTTTTTTGAAAAAAGGTCGCTGGATGGGTCTGAAAAGTTGCTAAATACAGTGACAAATTCACTAGATTGGCAGCAGTGACCAGCTGCTTCCTCATATTATAAATATTTCCGTCGCTGACCTTGCACTTTACCTCACAAATACTGCAGCAAGCATAATCTGCATGGCATTTTGAAAAATGGAGCAATACTTTCGAGCGCTTTCTATCAGCCATGCTTGCATGATTGACTTGACCAGCTGCCACTATTCCACTCCCATAGTGTCACCTAAATGTGTTAAATTATACATTTTACGCGAGCTGGTACTTAATGGTACAGATGGGATTCGGTACCTATAAAAGTACCGAATTTGGTTCCCATCCCTATTCACCAAACATAACAATAATCACCTTTCATTGCCATTTCAGTTCCCAGACCCAAATCCTACAGAAATCCTGTGGAGTGAACAGAAAAGAGGAGAACAGCCAGGACTCAGGGCAATCTGGATGGATTTTATTAAGAGGCACTTTCCAAATCCTTCTCTCTGTCTGTTCCGACATCATGTAATGGAACTCCTCCTGTTGGCAAAATGGATTGTGAAAAGAATTGACTGGGTTTGCAAAAACTGCAACACTGTATCCCATTGTTTTGGGGGGGTTTTTTACACAAAAAAGTAAAAAGGTAAATCCTGAAACAACTCAAACATTTGGTTATTCTGGAATTTAAGCCATCGCCAAAGCACGTGGGAGTTTTTCTTTCATCAAAGTCAGCACCACAGACTACTAGCTCAGGACATTGTTGAGGTTTGGGAGAATTTTCCAAGAGAAAGTGGAAACAGGGAAGAGGGAACAGGGAGAAAAAAATGCCAACCCCCCCCCCCCCCCCAAAACCATATGCAGACTGGCTTGTAGACATGAACACACAGTTGCACACATGCACTCATAAGACAGCCTGTAGAGATTGTTAATGTGAGGTTGAAGGGAATGGCACACTGCATGTGGGTGGTGTGCTCTAATGAATAGCTCTCCTCAGAGAGAAGGCTCTCTGAGGGGAGGGACTCATCAAACCAGAAAAGACTGTTTTATTTAAAGAGTTTACACTGAAGAAGGTCGTCAGAGACTCCACAGAAATGGCCAACAATTTGAGGAGATGGTTAGAGGGAATTAATGCCAGAGTTGATGAAAGAAATAATTGTCAACTTTATGCGTGTGTGCTATTTTGGAGAACGCACAGTGCACACTTTTATTTTCTGCGTACAAACCTGATTGTCAGGTTTATGTTGCGAGTTGAGGGTCAGTGTTCGTGTGGCCTCCCAGCTCACGACCGTTTGCGCAGAACCTCTAACCTCAAGGATAAACCCTCTTTTTGACGACATCAGTGGTTTCTGGTGCTTTCCCTTTTTGCAAACTCCATAATCCGTGCTTTGAGGTTTTGGTAACTTTCCCATGCCAGAAGCTGGTGCCTTTCCGTGCAGCTGCTTTTGACTTCTTGAGTTTTAATTATGGATTCTATAGGTTTTGACTGGGTTTCTCCTCAAAAAAACCATTCCATCTGTAGAAGGTTACATACATTAATCATAAAAGACTGAACTTCTATATATATAACAGCTGAACAAGCATGAACACAGCTGAAAAACTTAAAACTTACTATTTCGCATCTTCTGTGCTACATAAAATTTAATGCATCTCATTCATTACAGTGCAGCTAGTAACCAGCTGAGCTATTTGCCTTTCGTTTTATTTATCGAAATGCATTATTTTAAAATATAACATCCTGTAATAATATATATAATATTGGCATTACAGCCATTACATGGTTCCAGTCTTACCTGTCAGGGTAAGACTGGGGTCTGTTTGCATAAAAGGTATTTATTCCTGCTTTGTTAAAGGGGATATTACATGCAAAATCCACTTTTTCAGCCATCGATTACCTTTTGTTACTGAAAGGTTGAGTGCCCGATCAAAACGCCCTGAAAAAGATGCAGATTTGCATTGCCACCGGTTTAACAGACACATTGGTGTGATTTTTGACATTGTGTTTAAAGTTTAAATAAGAACTCAGCTAAGTTGTTGAGAATAACTATTTTTTATGTAACCCATTTTAAGAAGGTTTAGACCAACATTCAATTAAAGCACTTTGAGACAATAATGTATGCACTGATCAAATCTTGCGTGCACTATTACATTTATCTACATAGATCTTAGTTATCAATAAAGCACCTACAAGCTGTCTACACTCAGCTCCTATTCATTTCCAAATGCAACTTGACAGTTTGTCCTTTTCAGGAGTATAAATGGTATCGCTCAACCTCACCTGTCCAACCTTTCACACCATCACACCGGCTAAAGCGTTGAGATCCACAAGATCCTTACGTTTGAGCATTTCCAGATCCATACTTAAATCGAGAGCTGAGAGCATCTTTGTAGAGGTGACCATCAAACTGTAGAAGTACTTACCTTTGTTCTTTTTCAGATATGCTTGTAGTTTTAGGACATTTTCCCAAAGTTAAAATTTTTGTCTTGTCAGCCCACAAAATATTCTCCCAAGGATCATGAAGATATTTTTGGCAATTGTGAGACTGGCCCTTTTTTTTTTTCAGTCAGCAGGGTTTTTACCTTGAACATCATTTTTGTGCAGTCTGTTTCATACTGTTGAGCACAGGCCTTAATGGAAGCAATGAGCAGTGCTCTGTGAGACTTTTTAGACTACTTAATGTTGTCTGACAGGTTCTATATAAGTGATATTTTCATTGAACATGTCTCATAATAATTCAGGCTTGGGTGTAACTAGAAAAACCAATGCTTGGATAGTTGTTTTCCTGTAATAAATTAGATCATTTTTTGCCTGATATAAAATATCTGATTATGTTCTGAAGCATTATAACGATAATTTAAAAAAAAGAAGCAAAAGCAAGATATTTAAAGGGGCAAAAGTTTTTTTTTTTTCCTCTGAGCCATATTTGACACGTTTTCTTTGGTTGTGATTGAGGTAGATCACTTTGAAGGGAACATGTGGCTGGTGTACCGTCTGTAATTGGGAAGGTCTATCAAAGCACTGAGGCTCTGGAGAGAGCTCCTTGCTCACGTCTGTCAGAAGCAGTGCTGGGTGGAGACTCAGTCTGTAATGGAGCATATCAGATCACATGTTATTACAGGCCTTTTTGAATTTCTTGGTTTCTGGATTGCAGTGCAGAATCAGTCCCTAGCTTTGCCTCAACTACAAAGTCTTTTTGCTTAATGTCAACATCATTATATCAGCAGCATAGAATGGCACACCATGCCCTTAATATGTATTTATGGTTAAGAAAGAGAGCCCAGATGGGTGGGCATCTTATGCTCATGCAGTGAAATCATGTGTAGGGCGTTGCGTGAAAAGTCTGATATGAATCATCTGTTTGTTTGGGCTTTTTTTCGTTCAAGATCTTCTTTCTCTATGTGTTAGAAATGCGTTTTCAATCACATTGCAGAAGTACAAACATTTTAGGTCTTTATCTCTGGATTATATTATTGCATTCCAGGTATTTGTAGCAAAAGGGGAAATTTTGAACAGTCCTTACAGTACAGAAATTCAAAATTTGATTGATTGAAAAAAAAAAAACTATTGTTTTCCACAGCACCTGGGCTGCTGCTTCCACAAGGCTTAGGTGCTTCTGAAATTTAGAGAATTTCAGAAGCATTTTTTGTTTTACCAGAATGTTCATTCCTACTATATATATATATATATATATATATATATATATATATATATATATATATATATATATATATATATGTGTGTGTGTGTGTGTTGTTTGTGTATCTGGAGCATGTAACGAAAATAATTTCCCTCTGTGATTATTAAAGTATTTCTGATTCTAATTCTGAGAAGGGTTCCAGTTACTTTACATAGAAAAGTATCCCAGATTAGTCTGCTGTGTTTTGCATTCTGTAAAGGTCCAGTTTTACAGACCTTTTTACTGTTTTGTGTGACATATCAAATTTCTTTTTAGTTTCTTTCTCCTAGTTTGTTGAGATCTCCCCCAAAGAGTCAAGAAGCTGTTGTTTTTGTGGGCAAACTGGACAGGAAATAATTACTTTGTTTTAAAGAAATACCTGATTTCTAACAATATTTATTTCAAAATGTGGCTTGCCAAAGCAATTCACCACACTTCAGCTTCCCCATGAAAAGCTCGTAGTTACCGAGTTATAAGATGGTCAGCGCTTGAAATCTACCACAGGGTCAAGGCTACTCATAGTGAAACACAGATGTAAACTTTGTGTGTCTAACTAAACCCAACTCCTGTGGTTGAGGTTTGGCAATACAACGCTACAATGGCCACTGATTAAAAAAATCCTTTTCTGATTAGAACTAAATGTGTCCCTCTTCTTTCCCTCAGCAGTTCCTGTTGATCTAGCTTCCTCAACAAGTTTCAAATCAGTGTCACAATACGATTATTATACATGACATTCCTCATCTGCTAGGTACCCTCAATTCAGTTTATTCCTATACTTCAATTCACAACAAATGTTGTTTCAAGACCTTTAAAAAATACATAACTTTCCAAGTAGAAAGTTATTATCACATCAAAAACGCATATTTTGCCCTAGCTTGCTTTGGTACTTTTCCAACAACATTCTGGTCAAATCAGCCATATTGTCGCTGCTCTGGCTGCAGTGGAGTCTGGTCAACCAATCTAGTAATGATGGTTTGAAATCTCCAAAAAAAAACAATGTTTTCTGGAGAAAGGTGAGTAACTAAAGTGATGACTAATTCTTTATTAGCTGAAAGAATGAGTAGAAAGATTCTAGGGTTGCCAATTTTCACAGTGATGCATCTGGCATTTTACCTCCCCTTTAAACCCAAGTTATGTCAATCAGACTTCATTTAAAGAGCACCTGTGTTACACCTGTCACACAGAGGTGTAACACAAAATGGTTTTCAGCTTTTAGAAGTTATTTAAGCAGAGAAAAATAAGTTATTGTTGGTGACAAAACAATGGTAAGTTAAAAGTGAAAGGAAAATCAATTATGTATGTCACCACCCTATTCTCAGCATCACGACAAAAGAGGAGAGACGCATAAAATGCAGCGAAATAAACGTTTGTTAAATCAATTTAAGTTCAAGCATAAAATAAATAAATAAGAATCAGTGAGTCAGTTCTTTAGGGTATGGATGTTTAGGAAATAGTGAATGTGCAAGTGTTTAAATAGACATTGGACTCAGGTGGACGTTGGACTGTTCCCATTAAGCAGCTAGCTCCAGACCACTTCCACTACCATGTCAAATATTCAGGCAGGCAGACAGGAGTGGCCACAATTATAGCAGATGAAGAACTGAGGAAACCTACTAGTCATATGGATTTGGCGTGCAGACACTGCAGACAGATGCATATTTAAATACATAAAGGTAAAGGGATTCAATAAATTTAAAGAAACTAAGGTTTCGACCATACATAGTAAACATAAGTGACGATAAAACCTAGAATCGTAAAGAACACTTGTCTTTACATATAAAGTACTTGTGTTGATTGTTTCTAACTTAAATAAGAAAAAAAAAGTCGCTGACATTGAAATTTGCTTTGCGTTTAAAATTATGTAAACTCAGCTGCTGTCAGATATTCAGAACGGCTTTTTCACGGCTTTATGTTTCAGTTCTCACTCTCCGCTCTAACAGACAACTTGAATGGCGTGGAGGTCCCATGCAACTGAAGCAAATCTGACAAATAGGGTGGGATAGGAGTGGGATAGAGAGTTTTAAATACCAGTAAAACTTAACTCTAAAATACACAGCCAATCACTGTAGAGGCTTTAAAAATCAGTAAGATTTGAGCTCTCTTTCTGGTCTTCATGTAGCACTCTTGCAGCTGAGCTCTTAAGCAGCTAAAATGGAGCAAAAGTTCATTTTGGAAGACCGCAAAGCAGAGCATCTATTGCATAAGTTATAAATTAATGATCTAAAGCATTTGCATAGTACTGGGAGATAAGCTGTTGTACTATGGCAATGCTGGCAATGTATATATAACATACAGTGCCTTGCAAATATATTTATACCATTTTAACTTTTCCACATTTGTCATGTTAGGACCACATGTGACAAACCAACAGAAAGTAGTGCACAATCATGGAGAGGGAGAATATTGACATGGCTTCCAAAAATAAATAAAAACTAATTTTTCTAAATATAAAATATACATTTATATTATAAATTATTAGGTCAAAGAATTGGAGTTACACTGAATCAATAGTTCCAGCATTGTAGATTGAGAGAGCAAATTATTGTCTTTTCTATGCAATTTAGTTCCAGGTAAGTCAGCCTGGATGGATAGTATCTGTGAATTTTACAATCTACAGTCACTGTTTATTTTCCATACAGTTTATTTTTTTTAGCTTAGATGATCATACTGTTTAATAGTATTCTGGGTTTAGGTTTTGCTATAACTTATATGTATATATAATATGTCTCTTTCCCTTGTGCTCAGGTATGTTAATTTAGCTCTCCCAGATCTGTATTTAGATTTGTATTCTGTGAACATTACTCTCTCAGTTGTGTTACAGGCTAGAGGAAGCAGGATAACACCAATAGACGTAGATGCTAGAATTAACTTCTCGTGTGTGTGTGTGAAAATGAATGGGATGGAAATAATGGCTACCCGGACCTGCAGACTTTTGTTCAGCCTGTTTATTGTCCATGCCGGGATTCTGCAGCTGTAAGTCTTTTTGTTTCAATAAATACCACCTTCCACATCAATCAAGAATAGTCAAGATTGAAGAAGCATTGTCATTCTGTTTTACCATAATGACATTTATGGTGAGGAAGACACCGGCTCTGCATGAATATAAATACACATAACACGCAGACACAACAAGACATGATTTTGTCATGGAGTTGCTTTCTGTGCCTGGGTCCTAAACAAACCCTCACATATCTTTTTTTTTTCTCCTACAGATTCTTAACTGCATTTAGAACTGGACATTTACTGGGCCATTTTAAACAATTTCTTTGTGGCTCTGGCTATATATTCAGGTTGCTCGAAGGTGAACATCCCACAGGGGTCATGTGAAGCTTTAGTTTCCCCCCTTGCAAAATGTTTTATACATTTACATAAAGTTTTATTCTGGTTCAATCTAAGCAATGCACCTCCCTTCACATGTATTCTGTGTCTCCTAAATGGCTTATGGCTAACGTTATATAGGATCACGCATGGCTTTATTTTAACAATGGCTTTATTGTCGCACTTCCATAAATACCACATCTTTGGGTTGTACAACTACACAACTGTTGACAAATTGTCCCACTAGTGCTGTGGTGCATCTCATAAGTCCCGTTCCAACTGCAGGCAAATCTGATTTTTAGCGGTTCAAGTAACAAGGTCAAATGTTTTACGATAGGTTGTAACGCTCAGATCTGATCTTTTCAAGTCACATTTGAGCCACTTCCATTAGCTGCATCTCTGATAAAACTTTTCTGGTCTGTTGGTTTAGGTGGATAGCCATGACCTTGGCTAGGGGCTGTGCTTTTTGTCTTTTAATTTTCTAATATTCAGAGCTTGGCATATTGTTTCATAACCTAATGTATTATGTATTATTTTACTTTTCTGTAATTCTGTCCGTAAGATGTCTGGTGTTTGCCTATAGTACACACGTGAAAGCCAATTGCAATTCATTTCGGAAGGTCATGCTTTCACTGTAATTTCTCTGGGGCATCAGAGTTAAGGGGGCTGAATATAAATGTAAAAAACACACTTTTTAGACGTTAGTCATAAAAAAATGGAAAACTAGGCATCTTTTTCCACTTTACATCATGATATAAGTAATATTAGTGTTGTTCTGCCACATGTAAAGCTTGATATATATATATATATATATATATATATATATATATATATATATATATATATATATATATATATATATATATATATATATATATATATATATATATATATATATATATATATAGTCAGGGTTTTGTTTACCGATGAACTCAGGACGCACACTTGCTAGGCGCAGCTCGGCTAGCAGGCCTCAAAGCACTCGGGTTAGCAGTTCATTGGAGACACCAGGGCACAGAGCTGAGCTTCACCAGGGCGGCTAGTCAGGCGTTTAACCGACGTTGACAGGCGAACATCGCCACCAGGCAAAAACGGGCATGACAGGCGAACATCGCCACCAGGCAGAACAGGCGTACGACAATGCCAGAGGGAAGAAACAGGCGTACGACAACGCCAGAGGGAAGAACAGGCGTACGACAACGCCAGAGGGAAGAAACGGCGTACGACAACGCCAGAGGGAAGAACAGGCGTACGACAACGCCAGAGGGAAGAAACGGCGTACGACAACGCCAGAGGGAAGAACAGGCGTACGACAACGCCAGAGGGAAGGAACAGGCGTACGACAACGCCAGAGGGAAGGAACAGGCGTACGACAACGCCAGAGGGAAGAACAGGCGTACGACAACGCCAGAGGGAAGAAACGGCGTACGACAACGCCAGAGGGAAGAAACGGCGTACGACAACGCCAGAGGGAAGAAACGGCGTACGACAACGCCAGAGGGAAGAAACGGCGTACGACAACGCCAGAGGGAAGAAACAGGCGTACGACAACGCCAGAGGGAAGAAACAAGCGTACTTAGCGCCAGAGGGAAGAAACAGGCGCACGACAGCGCCAAAGGGAAGGAACGAGCGCACGACAGCGCCAAAGGGAAGGAACGAGCGCACGACAGCGCCAAAGGGAAGGAACGAGCGCACGACAGCGCCAAAGGGAAGGAACGAGCGCACGACAGCGCCAAAGGGAAGGAACGGGCATACTTAACGCCAAAGGGAAGGAACGGGCGTACTTAACGCCAAAGGGAAGGAACGGGCGTACTTAACGCCAAAGGGAAACCCGCCGGGGCGTGAGGAAAACGCCGGGGCTGGGGAAGAGAACGTCGGGATATGAGGGAAGCAGGAACATCTAAAACGCCTAGGAACAAGAACGGAGGGCGTACTTACACGCCGGGGAACCGAAAACAGAGGGCGTCCTAACACGCCGGGGAACCGAAAACAGAGGGCGTCCTAACACGCCGGGGAACCGAAAACAGAGGGCGTCCTAACACGCCGGGGAACCGAAAACAGAGGGCGTCCTAACACGCCGGGGAACCGAAAACAGAGCGCGTCTAAGCACGTCGGGAACACTAAATCTAAACGCTAGAAATCTAAACACCAGGGAACCAGGAACAAAGGGCATCCTAATACGCCAGGAGACAAAGGGCGTTCTAACACGCCAGAAAAACACGAAATCTACAGGGGTCAGAGGGCGTCCTAACACGCCAGGAAACAAAAATACCAGGAACTAAGGGCGTCTAAATTCCGGAGAATGGAGAGCGTCAAACACGCCAGGGGACTAAGAGCTAGGGGGCCAAAACAAAACTAAGAAGCGCTGGGACCTAAAGAGCACTGGGAAACTACAGATCTAAACCAAAAACTAGAAAACCAGGCATGAACTAACCTATAGAACAAAACCAGAAGAACTAGGGTAGGGATAACAAAAGAAAAACCGAAGCAAAAAACTAGAAAATCAAAATAAAACAAAAAAACTAGGAAAAAGATCAAGACATTCAAGAAAAACTATAAAACTAATGCAAAACCAAAACAAAATACTAAGCAGAACTATGAGACTAAGGCTAAACTAGAAATTAAGGCAAAACAAGAAAACTAGAACATGAATAAGTAAACTAACGAGAAAACCAGAGAACTAAGGCTATAAATGAGGAAACAAAGCAAAGCTTGGAAACTAAGGCAAAACCTAGAATCCTAAAACGGAGCAGGAAAAACAAAAGTAAAACAGAGACTAAGAACTCTAAGAAAACAAGAACCCCTAAATAACTCTAAAACCCCAAAAATCCTAAGTAAATCAAAAACTGAAATCGAGCCCAAAAAATAACAGAAGGCACTGGCCTTAAGGGCTCAGGCAAGAACGGCTGCTAAGCAACAAAGAAAAGTCTTCGTGGAGGTCGTCCTGGACGAGGCAGGCGGCGGAGCAGCATCGCCCGCCTAAACCCTCGAGGAGGGCGGCCCCGACGAGGCAAAGTCAAGCGGCCCGGAGACCGCGGTCGGCGGCTCCGGCCGAACAGGAAAGTCAGAGGCGGGCGCCGTGGTGGACGGCCCCGACGAGGCAGAGTCGAGCGGCTCGGAGTCCGCAATCTGCGGCTCTGGCCGAACAGATCAGTTGGAGGCGGTGCCAAGCTACAGGTCTCGGTGGAAACCGAGGCCAGAGGCGGGTCCTCCTGGACCTCCTCACGAGGCTTGGGCGGAGGCAGGTCCTCCTGGACCTCCTCACGAGGCTTGGGCGGAGGCAGGTCCTCCTGGACCTCCTCACAGGACTTGGGCGGAGGCAGGTCCTCCTGGACCTCCTCACAGGACTTGGACAGAGGCAAAGCGGCTCCCTCGGAGGCCTCGGGCTGAGGCAAAGCGGCTCCCTCGGAGGCCTCGGGCTGAGGCAAAGCGGCTCCCTCGGAGGCCTCGGGCTGAGGCAAAGCGGCTCCCTCGGAGGCCTCGGGCTCATCCTCGTCGGCCGGCGGATCTATTCTCTTGGCGGCCGGCAGAGCGGAGCCTACTGGTGGAGGCGGAACCATCTCCTCGGCTACTTCAGGCAGTGACGGGCAACAGGCTTCGGAGGGCGGCGGCGGGGTTGGAGGCAGATCCTCCTCTTGAGCCTTGACGGACCCTCCGTGCCGGTGGTTCTGCTGTCTTCGCCGGGAGTGGACAGATGAGGAATCTGGGGCAATCTCGGGGGTGGCAGCTGGCCAGCAGGGCAGAAGGTCGTCTCGGTCACCGTAGAAGAAATCCCACAGCTGGCTCTCCTTGATGCGTGGAGCTCCGCTAGGTGGAACGATGAGCCTCACTCGAGGGGCCAGCTGCGAGTCATGGAGGTGATGACCGAGACGACGAGAGGCTGAGTGGCTTCTCTTCCTGGGTTCCGGGGTAGCCGTAACAACGCCCACGTAAACCACCTGGGGAGTGGAGTCGGTCCGGACGGGTGGCGCAGGGTCCCGGACGGAAGCCATCTTGGCATACCTCTCCCTCATCTGGCGTTCGCACATCTCCACATATGCGAGGATGTCCGGGTCGTCAACTCCTGCAGGTAAGTCCCGCATGGCGCCTGAGTTCACCTTTTGACTGGGCCGTACTGTCAGGGTTTTGTTTACCGATGAACTCAGGACGCACACTTGCTAGGCGCAGCTCGGCTAGCAGGCCTCAAAGCACTCGGGTTAGCAGTTCATTGGAGACACCAGGGCACAGAGCTGAGCTTCACCAGGGCGGCTAGTCAGGTTAGCAGAACTTGAGAGACACCAGGGCACAGAGCAGAGCCTTTCCAGGATGGCTAGTCCAGTTAGCAGTTCTCTGGAGACACCAGGACACACAGCAGAACCTCTCCAGGAACAAACAGTGAACGAACAGTCTTTAGAGTGACTGGCAGGACTAACCTTAACAACAGGAGCAAAACAAAGCTTCCAAGGCAAAACGGGAACTGGCATGGAGAGGTGTGGAATGATGACGGCCCAGTGCTGAACTGAAGGCAGAGGGAGGTTTAAATAGAGCACTTCACAGGTGGAACAAGGATCTGGCTAATTGACTGGTAAATGATAACAGGTGTGACTGACTGCTGAGGAGGTGAAGTGAAAAATGACAGAAAATAACTGATGACTGAAACTAACAATAAATAAAGTCAAACCTAACCCAAAAGAGATGAAAAAATGAAAACAGAAAAACAAAGCCAAACCAAAACTCAACCATGACATTACCCCCCCCCCTCAAGGCCGGACTCCGGACGGCCTATCAAACAAAACAAACTACAAAGTGACCGAACCAGGGTGGGTGGAGGGACGGCAGGATGGCGGGCAAGAGTCATAACTAAGCTGATCTAACCTGAGTGGGTGGAGGGAAAGTAGGATGGTGGGCTAAAATCAAACCAAAACTACCCACTAGGGCGAACTAAAAAGGATGTCTAACAGATGCTGGTAGGCAAAACAAAAGGCGTTTAACCGACGTTGACAGGCGAACATCGCCACCAGGCAAAAACGGGCATGACAGGCGAACATCGCCACCAGGCAGAACAGGCGTACGACAATGCCAGAGGGAAGAACAGGCGTACGACAACGCCAGAGGGAAGAACAGGCGTACGACAACGCCAGAGGGAAGAAACGGCGTACGACAACGCCAGAGGGAAGAACAGGCGTACGACAACGCCAGAGGGAAGGAACAGGCGTACGACAACGCCAGAGGGAAGGAACAGGCGTACGACAACGCCAGAGGGAAGAAACGGCGTACGACAACGCCAGAGGGAAGAAACGGCGTACGACAACGCCAGAGGGAAGAAACGGCGTACGACAACGCCAGAGGGAAGAAACGGCGTACGACAACGCCAGAGGGAAGAAACAGGCGTACGACAACGCCAGAGGGAAGAAACGGCGTACGACAACGCCAGAGGGAAGAAACGGCGTACGACAACGCCAGAGGGAAGAAACGGCGTACGACAACGCCAGAGGGAAGAAACAAGCGTACTTAGCGCCAGAGGGAAGAAACAAGCGTACTTAGCGCCAGAGGGAAGAAACAAGCGTACTTAGCGCCAGAGGGAAGAAACAGGCGCACGACAGCGCCAAAGGGAAGGAACGAGCGCACGACAGCGCCAAAGGGAAGGAACGAGCGCACGACAGCGCCAAAGGGAAGGAACGAGCGCACGACAGCGCCAAAGGGAAGGAACGGGCGTACTTAACGCCAAAGGGAAACCCGCCGGGGCGTGAGGAAAACGCCGGGGCTGGGGAAGAGAACGTCGGGATATGAGGGAAGCAGGAACATCTAAAACGCCTAGGAACAAGAACGGAGGGCGTACTTACACGCCGGGGAACCGAAAACAGAGGGCGTCCTAACACGCCGGGGAACCGAAAACAGAGGGCGTCCTAACACGCCGGGGAACCGAAAACAGAGGGCGTCCTAACACGCCGGGGAACCGAAAACAGAGGGCGTCCTAACACGCCGGGGAACCGAAAACAGAGCGCGTCTAAGCACGTCGGGAACACTAAATCTAAACGCTAGAAATCTAAACACCAGGGAACCAGGAACAAAGGGCATCCTAATACGCCAGGAGACAAAGGGCGTTCTAACACGCCAGAAAAACACGAAATCTACAGGGGTCAGAGGGCGTCCTAACACGCCAGGAAACAAAAATACCAGGAACTAAGGGCGTCTAAATTCCGGAGAATGGAGAGCGTCAAACACGCCAGGGGACTAAGAGCTAGGGGGCCAAAACAAAACTAAGAAGCGCTGGGACCTAAAGAGCGCTGGGAAACTACAGATCTAAACCAAAAACTAGAAAACCAGGCATGAACTAACCTATAGAACAAAACCAGAAGAACTAGGGTAGGGATAACAAAAGAAAAACCGAAGCAAAAAACTAGAAAATCAAAATAAAACAAAAAAACTAGGAAAAAGATCAAGACATTCAAGAAAAACTATAAAACTAATGCAAAACCAAAACAAAATACTAAGCAGAACTATGAGACTAAGGCTAAACTAGAAATTAAGGCAAAACAAGAAAACTAGAACATGAATAAGTAAACTAACGAGAAAACCAGAGAACTAAGGCTATAAATGAGGAAACAAAGCAAAGCTTGGAAACTAAGGCAAAACCTAGAATCCTAAAACGGAGCAGGAAAAACAAAAGTAAAACAGAGACTAAGAACTCTAAGAAAACAAGAACCCCTAAATAACTCTAAAACCCCAAAAATCCTAAGTAAATCAAAAACTGAAATCGAGCCCAAAAAATAACAGAAGGCACTGGCCTTAAGGGCTCAGGCAAGAACGGCTGCTAAGCAACAAAGAAAAATCTTCGTGGAGGTCGTCCTGGACGAGGCAGGCGGCGGAGCAGCATCGCCCGCCTAAACCCTCGAGGAGGGCGGCCCCGACGAGGCAAAGTCAAGCGGCCCGGAGACCGCGGTCGGCGGCTCCGGCCGAACAGGAAAGTCAGAGGCGGGCGCCGTGGTGGACGGCCCCGACGAGGCAGAGTCGAGCGGCTCGGAGTCCGCAATCTGCGGCTCTGGCCGAACAGATCAGTTGGAGGCGGTGCCAAGCTACAGGTCTCGGTGGAAACCGAGGCCAGAGGCGGGTCCTCCTGGACCTCCTCACGAGGCTTGGGCGGAGGCAGGTCTTCCTGGACCTCCTCACAGGACTTGGGCGGAGGCAGGTCCTCCTGGACCTCCTCACAGGACTTGGACAGAGGCAAAGCGGCTCCCTCGGAGGCCTCGGGCTGAGGCAAAGCGGCTCCCTCGGAGGCCTCGGGCTGAGGCAAAGCGGCTCCCTCGGAGGCCTCGGGCTGAGGCAAAGCGGCTCCCTCGGAAGCCTCGGGCTGAGGCAAAGCGGCTCCCTCGGAGGCCTCGGGCTCATCCTCGTCGGCCGGCGGATCTATTCTCTTGGCGGCCGGCAGAGCGGAGCCCACTGGTGGAGGCGGAACCATCTCCTCGGCTACTTCAGGCAGTGACGGGCAACAGGCTTCGGAGGGCGGCGGCGGGGTTGGAGGCAGATCCTCCTCTTGAGCCTTGACGGACCCTCCGTGCCGGTGGTTCTGCTGTCTTCGCCGGGAGTGGACAGATGAGGAATCTGGGGCAATCTCGGGGGTGGCAGCTGGCCAGCAGGGCAGAAGGTCGTCTCGGTCACCGTAGAAGAAATCCCACAGCTGGCTCTCCTTGATGCGTGGAGCTCCGCTAGGTGGAACGATGAGCCTCACTCGAGGGGCCAGCTGCGAGTCATGGAGGTGATGACCGAGACGACGAGAGGCTGAGTGGCTTCTCTTCCTGGGTTCCGGGGTAGCCGTAACAACGCCCACGTAAACCACCTGGGGAGTGGAGTCGGTCCGGACGGGTGGCGCAGGGTCCCGGACGGAAGCCATCTTGGCATACCTCTCCCTCATCTGGCGTTCGCACATCTCCACATATGCGAGGATGTCCGGGTCGTCAACTCCTGCAGGTAAGTCCCGCATGGCGCCTGAGTTCACCTTTTGACTGGGCCGTACTGTCAGGGTTTTGTTTACCGATGAACTCAGGACGCACACTTGCTAGGCGCAGCTCGGCTAGCAGGCCTCAAAGCACTCGGGTTAGCAGTTCATTGGAGACACCAGGGCACAGAGCTGAGCTTCACCAGGGCGGCTAGTCAGGTTAGCAGAACTTGAGAGACACCAGGGCACAGAGCAGAGCCTTTCCAGGATGGCTAGTCCAGTTAGCAGTTCTCTGGAGACACCAGGACACACAGCAGAACCTCTCCAGGAACAAACAGTGAACGAACAGTCTTTAGAGTGACTGGCAGGACTAACCTTAACAACAGGAGCAAAACAAAGCTTCCAAGGCAAAACGGGAACTGGCATGGAGAGGTGTGGAATGATGACGGCCCAGTGCTGAACTGAAGGCAGAGGGAGGTTTAAATAGAGCACTTCACAGGTGGAACAAGGATCTGGCTAATTGACTGGTAAATGATAACAGGTGTGACTGACTGCTGAGGAGGTGAAGTGAAAAATGACAGAAAATAACTGATGACTGAAACTAACAATAAATAAAGTCAAACCTAACCCAAAAGAGATGAAAAAATGAAAACAGAAAAACAACGCCAAACCAAAACTCAACCATGACATATATATATATATATATATATATATATATATATATATATATATATATATATATATATATATATATATATATATATATATATAATTTTATTTAATTGTTTATTTTGTTACTTTAAATGAGCTTTCCCTTTAAGTTAACAGAGCTGTAGTGCAAGGACCTCTGTCTTTGGTCATTTGAGTAGAATAATTTCCCCTTGAATGCCTGACAGTGTATAAAGGCATAATAAAGTTAATTGTTACCCCAAAGTGTTTTTAAAGTGCTTGAATAATTGTTCTGCCTTCAATTTCTTTGTGCAACAGTCGTGTGGAAGGAGGTGTATTTGATATTAGAGACAACATACTGTAGCAGCCTTCTCTATTACCACTGAACTCAAATCAGTGGTTCCATTGTGCTCCTTCAGGAAGTGATCTTAATCTGACTTGAACAGGGTGTTGTCTCACGGCGACTTTCTACCAGTCATACATAAGACATGGTGTACTCAGCAGGTTTTGGTGTGAAGCTGATGATTTATCGCAGCATTTGTAGCTTCAGCTCCTCAGCAGGTTGAGTTTTAGGATTTTTTTTTTAAACATCACAGTGGATGAGAATATAATATAATTGAAAACCTTATTGTCTCTTGCATTGCAGATGGTTTCTTTGGCATGACTCCAACGACAGCATTCCTGCACTTAACATACAAAATCCACCTCACATAAAAAAGCACACTAAAACACGTAACAGGGAACTGTGTAAAAGCTTAAACCTTCTGCTTGACGGAAGCAGCTGGAATGAGCGATGGAGGGGATCTTCTACGATCAGGGTGGCCTTCCTGAACCCATTTTTCTGCTGGCCTGGTTTGTGATTGGAGACTGCTTTGTGTTTTTTTACAGTGAGAAAGTTGTACCTGGATAAAATGTTGAAGAAAATGACAGATTCAACAAGGGATTCATAAACTGGTGTTAAAATGTTCTTCTTAACATAAGATTATAGTCTTTTTCAGTAGGTGGAAATGTTTTTGTGCTTTTTAAAAATTAAGTGAGTGTCAATTTCCATACCAAGGTATGTACAGGGACTCTACCTGCTCTACCTGGTGGCTCTTGATGCTAAGTGGCTGAAAGAGAGATAACCTGGCATCTTTATCTCTACTCTCACAGCATAACTCTCTGGTCTTTGAGACATTCAGTTTCAAGAAATATTGACAAACACTTTTGACCAAGTTGTCAGCTGCCTGTTGGTACTGAGGCAGAGCTTCAGGTCATGTGAGCTACCAAAGCCATGCTGTCTGCTGTCTGTTTCCTACATTATTACTGGGCCACTAATAGCAGAGTGATGGTATATTGGCAACTGGCTAACAACCCTGATCCGTAGACTGAGAAACCATCTTGGTTAGCAATAGAACAAACAAACATAAACACCATCAGGGCAATTTTCTTTTCATCACCAAAGCAGAAAGCCTCCTGGAAGGATACATAAGATCACACAATATCTAAGGCTCAAAACATCTGGATGCAGATCAGAACATTTTGCCAGCTTCCAAAGACATCAGGACATGCCCCTATATGGTGTCCCCGGTGTGAAATCAGATGGCACACTGGCTCATCAATTTTTGCTTTTCGTCATTTTGGAAAACAGGGGTCGTAATGATACCACAGCAGTGGCTTATGGTCTGGTCGTAGCAAAGAGATGCATTTTGACAGTGTGGAAATCTTGATCACCACATAAGTTCGAAACCTCGTTGAGAGAGCTGGTAGGAATCCTTCACATTACATAAGATATCTGGCAATTTACAGAAATGCTTTGATTTAAGGAGACCTATCCTGGAGTATCTGAAACTGGGGATAACCCCCTTAAAGGGCACTTATATATATCCCAACATATGTGATGCATTCAAATAGACACTCAACTTTGACATGATATTAAGTCTCCATGTGTATAATTTGTTTTACTATGTTATGGCTTGTGTTATTATCTAATTATATTATTCATCACTTTGAAAATTGAGAATAAAAACATTCATTTAAATAAAGGTGTCATCGCTGTTGCAGGAAATTCTGTTGATATACACAGAAAATGAAACTGGAGATAAAACATGACCTAAATAAGCACAATGAAACATCAGGAAACATCTGTCAGGAGTCCCTCTGACAGAGTGGCGACCCCCACTGGGTGACCATTTTACGACACTTATTTTTTTTTTACTGTTCCCATTGCTTGAAACTTGAAACATGACTGTGTTTGCAATTTTCTTTGGAGAGATCTGTAATCTTCATTCGATATTTTAGGAACCTTCTTCTTCTATAATCAATGACTCTATTGTTTCTCAATGAGAGGAATAACTATTCTGTAATAACACCTTTGAATAAATAGTGTGATTTCTTGCTTTGTATCACATCGTTCTCTTCTGCTATTGCTTCAACTTACAATACAAACCTTTAATTTTCAAAGAGGCTCTTTTGTTTTCTAATTTTTCTTTTTCACGGTATCGTCTACCTGAATGCTCTTACCGTCAAGCTAACTGATGAAAGACTCTTTCCCGCAAAGATTTGTTTTGAGGTTGTTAGTTGCTTTGTAAATAAGGTTGAACGTGTTTTCTGTCCAGAGCGTGATCATCCATCCCTGCATCTTAGCCAGAACTTTATCTCTTCAATTGAACAGTTTTAAGAGCTTTGTGCATGGCTATCTCTTGTTCTCTCTTTTTTATCTTGTCTCAGGTCTTTTATAAATGTTAAAGCTATGTTTTGCAGCCGGTGTGTTTAAAATCCGGGCTGTGCGTCTTCTGTGGCAGCAGAGGAGTTTCCTTTGATTTCCCTACATGTTTGCAATGTATGTTATACAGTCTGTGATGCTTCAAACACACCCACAGCCACTCGCCGCAGCCTCATCCTGTTCTTTTAACTGGTGGGAGGCACCACCCTTTAAGCACCAAGTGTTGAGTTTTATATATTTATTCATATCATGAGTTTCCTCTATGAAAGTAAGCCGATAAAAGTTCAAAATGTAGAGATTTTCCTCCTCTCCATTGCCCGTGTTCTAGAAAAACTGTGTGCGGGTGCAGCAGTTTCATAGAAAACACACAAATATGAAACTTATACTTGATTTGTACGGTTTATTTTTTTTATTGTTGTAGTTATAAAGTTTAGGTTTTTGTTGGAAAGCAGTAATGTCTAGAAGAAAGACAATGAAAAATGGGAGATTGATGACACCATATACTGTAGACGTCATTAGTGCTAGATAATCTCCCAAAACGCTAGCATAAAGCCTTCCTGGTCTGTTTATCGCTAATGACAGCTGTGAAGTCTCTGCAAAATCCTGATTATTGATTACACAAAGTAGTCCTCACAAAAGAGTGTTGTTAGAGCAGACCGGATTAAATTAATTGTACTCACAATTATTTACAATGCGTGGACACCAACACAAAATAATTATGAGATGTACCTGATTGTAGTAAACACAAACACAAAAAGGAACAATTGGCAGTTTGTTAACCACTCACCTGAAACTCTTCCAATATAGAGCACCTTGGCAAAGTATTCGCACCCCTCTTAATTTAATACTTTGTCACATTACAACAACTGAGCCAAGCAAGGCCTCTTATCCGTATACCTTTTACATGTCAAGCACACCTAAAGAAGAACACAGATGCTTCTGGTTGGTTAGCTGACTTTACCCCACTAATTCCATTAGACCATTGCACTGTAGAGCGGATCCCCCGCAGTCCTGTTACCAGGTCCATTTGAGAAACCCGGGGGGTGAACTGCTCCTCCTCATGGCCTTTCCTCGTCTCATTTAGCCTCCAGCCTGTCAGCCTCCGTGCTGCACAGCATCTTCTCACAGCAAGCAGGGGGGCCTGCAGCTGCAAAGGGGTGCCAATTCCTCCCACAGTGATATGATGGATAATGGTAAACCTGCCTTCAGATAATAATTTCATTGTTTTTTTAACTGCTCGTACAGCCCCCTATGTGTCATGGAACAAAGCGTCAGTCGGCTACCCGCTACGCCCATGCCACAAACCGCTACTGTTGGCATTCATTCATTATTGTATTTTTGAGGATATCATTTGAGGGGGCAATGCCCCAGTGCGCCCCCTTGTGGTGCCGGGCCTGACGGAAACTGCAAGCCAGTTCTTTTGGTCCAACATTAGTGTCTGACCTCAGAAATGACGAGAGCTATAGTAAAGAAAAAAAAAAGACTCCTATAACTTTTAAGAGAGCTTTTCCAGAAGCACTGAAGCTCTTATAGCTGCTTAGGATGTCTCAACATCATATAAACCTTCCTGGATAAGGGACAGGATGTTATTCAAGTTGATTTTGCATTAAGGCAGACTAGCAAATACATTTGGCAATATGGTGGATCTATCTCCCTATTCTTATAGTGAGGCATACTTGGTGCAAACACAGAGGAATAACCTTGTTCTAACGTAGTGGTAATATTTTACCATCATGTAGAAAATATGACAACTTGCAGACTATCACTATAATCATGAAGGAAGGAGCCTCAGAGGTGCTTTTCATGTTTGTGCATCAGAACATAAACAGATGAGAGAGGCCAGGTCAGGTTTTAGGTAGAGGAAGGAGTTAAAAAGGCTCACCTTTCAGATCAAGTTAAATGAAGCCCTTTGATGGATGATTTCTGTGAAATGAGTCACAGTGATGCCTTAGTGAGCGCCCTTCATAAAGCAAGGCACCGGCTCTACACAGTAGGCAAACATGAGAAATTCTCAAAAGTCAATCTGTCTCCTTCTTCTCCTCGTGCCCTGTTTGGATTTCTGCAGGAAGTTCAGCAAGCCAATATAGGTGTGACTGTGCTGTGATATTAATGAGTTTTGTAGAAGGTGCCCATTCAAAATAGGACGCGAAAAAGAAGGGTGAAAAAAAACAGAGCATCCTGTGATTTTATTTGCGCTTTGCATCCTGCGTGCCCCTGAAAAAAGGAAGGAAAAAAATAGAAAGGTATCACCAACACATTTATCTTTTATTCCTGTTGCAGGAGGCAGTAATGTTGCAGGACTGTAAGCGGCACCATTTTTTTTATTCACAGCTGAAACAACATTTTCGTCCATAGCCGGAAGCATAAACCGCACATATAAAAGAAAAGTACTCTTAAACTCAGAGCAGCAGATATAGGAAATAGACAGAGACAAATGGCAGTACTGGGAGGCATTTTTACAGTCTCCAAGTTTAGACAATCCTGTCATTAAGGTTTGGTTTACTGAGACAAGTGTGGTGGTTTAAAGCCAGTAGGCTTCATATAAGACGAGACGGCATAAGACTGAATCCTTGTTGGGAAATGACAGTGGCCTCAGCACTGGTTGCTGGCACTAAAAATACACAGCTGGGGATGGCTAAGGACCGGGTCTGGGAACATATATATAAAGTTAATTATTGTATATGCTTAAAGAAAAATATAGCTGGCCGTAGCTAACTACTAATTTTCTCTCTGTCTCTTGACTATTAGATTTTAAGTAACAAGCTCTCTGCTTGTAAAGGCGGATTATGAGATTGGATTTGTTTAGTCGGTCCATGTTGCAGATACAGCTCTAACTTTTCCTCCTCGTTTTGTCTTGCTTCTCTTACAATACATAATACACCATTAAAATACACTACAATGTAATCTGAACTATAACTATTTTGCACCATACCTAATATTAAGATAGTTAGCCACTAAAACAGGCCAATGTCATTACACCTGTGAAGGACTTCTACGGTGTTGGCACAAAACCAGCAGCAGCAAATCCTTTGGCTCCTCTAAGTTGTTA
Organism: Fundulus heteroclitus; assembly: GCF_011125445.2. Taxonomy (NCBI): domain Eukaryota; kingdom Metazoa; phylum Chordata; class Actinopteri; order Cyprinodontiformes; family Fundulidae; genus Fundulus; species Fundulus heteroclitus. The sequence continues at coordinate 21,644,584 of NC_046368.1, forward strand.
GGCGGGACTTTTGTTGATTAGACTTAATTATAAAGTGCAGTATTTTCAAATATGAACAATATTTAGTTCTGATGTCAAAAAGTCATATTCATTGTTTTGTGCCCTTTCTTAGCCATCATCCAGTGTGACATATTGTTTTTACCAGGTCACACTGTTTGTTTTCTTGACACGTATGTTGGTGTCTCTAAAGCACCTGTCATGTGGGTCTGATCAGGGATAAGTTAACACCATTTGGAAAAGGTAGAAAGAGTACCAAAATAATGTACTCAAGTAAAATTACAGTTACTTTGATATATCTTTACTTAAATAAAAGTAAGGTCACCAGTGTGAAATGTTACCCAAGGAAAAGAAAAAAAGTGCCTTATTAACATTTTACTTTAAGTAAAAGGAATTTTTTATGAGAGGTAAGTCCCACTTGAGCATTTCACAAAGGAAAAGAGAAGCTCTTGGTCTCAAACTATTTTTAATTCAACTTTAACTGTAGCTGATGTGTCTTTGGGAGCGCCACAAACGTCCGACTGATGTGCCTCCGTGTTGGGAACTGATAACTCAGACCTCAAACCCTGCCAATAGATCAAGGATGTTGCGTCTGGTGGTTTTTGTGTCACTGATTTGTTTTCTTTTTTTGTTTTTTACTCTCTAACAGATTTCAAATGTAACTGAGTAAAATACTTAAATAAAATTATACTCAAGTACAAGTAAAAGTTCAACTTTTGAAAACAACCTTAAAGGGGCCATGACAATTTTTCTTTTTCTGAGGTTTTTGGGGGAACATAATATGATCTGTTGTGCATAAGACTGTATGAATGTCAAGAGCAGGTACCAAAGGACCAGCTCATGGGTGGTCAGTTTTGTTTCTTTGCTCAAAAATGGTCAAATCAAACAAGTTGTCTCTCTATGTTATTCATATTCTCCAATCAGGGCACACCATCAGGAAACAGCCTCCCCCCTCACTCCCCTCTTCCACCCTGATACACCGACCAGCTAATTTAATGGCGAGTCGCACTAGCATGTCTAGCATCCTCTGCTCCACTTGAGCAGAGGATGGCTAATAAAAAGGGGAGCTGTTAAGTCTGAGGATGCTGAAAAACGGATGCAAGTTTGCACTTACTACCAAAGGATGAGAGGACCTGAGTGGCTGAAGGTCATTTATGGGGAGATACTACACAATTATAACCGTGGTGAAGTTATTTTTAGGTTGGATATTGGATATTTGTGGCTTTGGTGGCGTCTGCCTCCTGTTTGGGCCGATACAGGGAGGCTGATCTGGGGCTGCCGCTCTCTGTCTGCTCGCTCGCCACTGAAGCCACGGAGCACACCTTAAGAGCAATTTGGAAAACATCCAATAACCCAAACAGTGCTGTTTTTAGACCGTGGGAGAAAGCTGGAGTACCCAAAGAAAGCTGCTGTGAAATTGGCATATGATTTAAGTGAATTTCATGCCAATGTACGGCATACATTGCTTCTCTAAATTACAGTGCTTATGCTAAGAAATTTTCCAGTATGTCAAAAAAAAAAACAATCTCTGGAAGCCTAGTTTAGCTGAATTTCAAATTACATATGATGCAGGATCAGGTGGATATAAAGACAGGGGATGAACCACATTATGTCACGAAAGTTCAGGACAGATGAGCAGTAATGCAGTGGAGTTGTACTCCACTGCATTACTGCATTCAGGGAACACTGTTTGTAAAATGAGGCATCAGCAACAAAATCTAAGAAGCTGGTGTATGGCAAATTTAACAAGCACAAATATTGTGCTTGTGCAGTACCGTGAGACTCAGTGGAAACTTATTATAAGCATCCTCAAAGCCCCCGGCTAACTAATGTACCTTTCTCTGATAAGAAACAAACATGATTTTTTTGGACATCCAATTCAAGTAAAATAAAACATCAGACGTAAAACATCAAACGTCACAATTCTGGTTGGATATGTATATGTTCAATATTTTTACTGCAGCTGTGGACAGAGATTAGCATGAGTGCTTTCTGAACCCCATCCACAATCAAACTGTAATGTCTCAGTTTTCACAAGACTTAATTAGAAATAACTTTTTTAGCAACCTAAAATAGTTGTTTTTCTAATACAGCGCCTTGCAATAAATCCATAACCTTTGACATTCTACACATTTTCACCTTATAGTCACACTTATATGCAGTTTACCTGTCGACAGACTCCTTCACCTTTCATTTATTTTATTTTTTATTTTTATTTTTTTTATAGTGTCCTGTCTGGTCCTGTGTGGCATTAAGAATTGTTGTCTTAATGCCAAAAAGAGCCCAACAGATTTTACTTTCACAAGTGGAGCCTTACCGCATTCGCCTTATTGCTCCGCTTGATTTACACGTGCGAGAAGCTCAAGAAGGGAAAATGTCATGTTAAATGGACACTGAAACAAGAAGGTAGAAGAGAAGAGAGAGGGAAAAAAGGAGAAAATGTGAAAGAAAAAGAGGAGAGAAAAGGGAGACCTTTCATTTAGATCTCTGCAGCTCGTCCAGAGTAACTATAGGCCTCTTGGCTGCTTCTCTGATGAATACTGTGGATATCCAAGTCTTAGTAGATTAACCCAAATCAAAATCCTGGTAAAAAATATTACATTTCAAAGTTACATTTTTGCCAAAATCAAAAAGAAATTAAGGGGTTTAAACACTTTTGATATCCAGTGGAGCAATCACCGAACAACAAGTAAACTCCTTAATTTGATCTTGTGCAACAAGTGATCAAAAAGGGATCAAATGAAGGAGTTCAAAGGTTTCCAGTTTTTTTTTTTTTGTAATGTTCTGTTGTTTAATTGCTCATTTGCTTGATTTTCCCTAACATTGTATTATGCACCAATTTAAATCACCTATATGGATCACTAAAGTGTATCAGTTGCCCTGCATTAAATTCACTCTGTCCAAATTTTCAAATCCAGAAAACAGAGATAGATGAACTGAACTATTTTCTGCAGCATGCATTATCCACAAACAACCACCAGAGGTAGCATTGCTCCTAGATGGATCACTCTGCACCTTCAAAATAAAAGTCAGAGATTTAAACGTTAAAAATCTATTCTAAAAAAAATTCTCTATGGATCAAAGCACAGACGTTTGCCTTTTATTTACAAGTTGTGAATTTTTCACTGTTCAGACATCTGCAGAAAAGAAGATTATAGAAGTTTTTTGGCCACCAGCAGACACATCCAGAAAGGTTAATTTGTGACGCATTGAGCCAGCGGCTACAATCATCACACACACCCTCTCAGAGCCTTCATTTCCGTCAATCCTAGAAAAAATTGAAGACATGACAGTGAAAGGGCAGTGTTGTAATACTTTAAATGAGGATTAAAAAAGGAGGACTGAGGCAGAAATTAGAAGGAATTGTAGACAGCTTGAATATGAAATGAAAGAAAAGGTGAGTAATTAGAGGGGGTACGAGATTAAAGGCACAGAACAACAGTAAGGTCAAGTAAGAAGACAAGGATGTATGTGTGAAGGAAGAGCACAAAAGCGCCAGCATCTTCCAGATGCATGAATACAGCTTTTTGTGATGCAACAGCATGCTGACCCTTTGAGGAGCCCTTGACCAGACGCGCTGCGAGCCTTTCAAAGCCTGCTTAGCTCCGAGAGGACAAGTGTTTGTTGACTGCTTCTTGAAATGCCACTGGAACGGCCTCTCCCTCCCATCAACTCCCTCCCATTGAAATAACAGAGGCACATAAAGCTGGTATTCAACGTAAGTGCAAGTCCCTCCCGCTATACTTGCTCACGTGTGGCTGAGGAGCGGATTAGCATGGCTCTCTTTACAGTGGGGGTCCAGTTCAACGCGAAATTAGATGTGAGTTTTGAGAGATTGTTTGTTTGAGAGAAAATCAGCCATCTGTCATCATATGAAAGCAGCAATGAGACCAGAAGAGGGAGCTCAGGTTGATTTAGATTTTTTTTTTTTTTAATTAGGAGGAAAATAAAATGAAACATGTATTCAGACAATTCAGCCTAACAGAGGCGTATTGCTCCTACAGTATATAGTAGAATATATATTAGGCTTTTTGGAAGAGGCACAACATCTAAATCTGTTTTTCTTACGTAAAACATTTCACTGCTAAAATGCAGTGTTATCAGAACACATAGTAGAGGTTTGAAACAAGAGCTGGCAAGATAACACCTCTGAGATAAACTTTTCAAAATATTCCAGAAGTTGAATGAATTTGCCAGAGGTCAGGGATTAAATGATTAAACGTCCCGTTTTCTAAATAAAATGTGAAATGGTTTGGTTATACTTCAACGTTTTCTTTCCAATTCTTTAGATTTTTATTTTACAAGCTTTATTTTAAAAGAAGCCAGGTGTCATGATCCTTGGGTGTTTGTGTTTGGTATGTTCCTAACAGAGCACTTAGCTCTCAGCTTGCAGGTCTGCTGGTGGTTCCTAGAGTCTCTAAAAGTAGAATGGAAGGCAGATCCTTTAGCTATCAGGCTCCTCTCCTGTAGAACCAACTCCCAGTTTTAGTCCGTGAGGCAGACACCCTGTCTACTTTTAAGACTAATCTTAAAACGTTTCCTTTTTAACAAAGCTTGTAGTTTGAGTGGCTCATGTTACCCTGAGCTATCTCTATAGTTATGCTGCTATAGGCTTAGGCTACTGGAGGACATCAGGATCTATTTTTCTCACTCTCTCGAGTTCTACTGTTCTTCAATTATGCATTGCTTTAACTTTTTGTTCTCTTTCTCTTTTTTTTCTTCATAGTAGGTACATCTGGTCTGGCGTTCTGTTATCTGAGACATCATCCAGAGAAGACGGCTCACCCGCTACTACCATCTAATGTAGAACAGATTACTGGATCAATGTGTGCTTCTGTGCTGTTTGTCTGTCCTGTTGTGTCTCTGCTCTGTCTTCTGTAACCCCCAGTCGGTCGAGGCAGATGACCGTTCATACTGAGCCCGGTTCTGCTGGAGGTTTTCCTTCCCGCTAATGGGGAGTTTTTCTTCCCACTGTCGCTTCATGCTTGCTCAGTATGAGGGATTGCTGCAAAGCCATGGACAATGCAGACGACTCTCCCTGTAGCTCTACGCTTCTCCAGAAGTGAATGCTGCTTGTCGGGACTTTGATGCAATCAACTGGTTCCCTTATATAGGACATTTTTGACCAATCTGTATAATCTGATTGAACTTGACTTTGTAAAGTGCCTCGAGATGACATGTTTCATGAATTGGCGCTATATAAATAAAATTGAATTGAATTGAATTCTGTGTTTCCTGGACCATGCTTTCTTTAACCCCTGGTTCTCTCAGCTCACTGCTGGTACGTCTATTTTCATCTGTAGATTTTGCCTCCTGCTGCCCTGTTTCTCCGTGCCAGCTTTGTTTAGTTCCAATGCTTCAATGTTTTGCAAGTTTCTTTTTCTTTTTTTCAATAAATCTCATCATCACGTTCTGCACTTGCATTCTTCTTCAGCTGTATCATGACAGAGGGTTGTAGCTGCTTTGGTATGCCGATATTTTTGTTTCTTTAAAAAGAGGAGTTTTATTGATTTTTCAGTTAAATAACTCATACAAAATTGTCAGGATGATGGCCTAGTGCCAATGGCACAGGAGTAGGCAGCATGACCCATACATAGGTGTTAGTCCTGGCTGACTTGGGTTTGATTCTGACCTGAGGTCCTTTACAGCATGTTTTACCCCCTCTCTCAAACCTGCTTTGTGAAAAAACAAGCCACTAGTGCTCCCGTCTCTGCTCAAGGAAAGCATAGGCACAGCATGATGGTGCCAGCACCATCTTTTACTGTGGGGCTGCTGCATTTAGGGGGATTTCTGATTTGTAGCGGCAGTTTTCCACCGGTGTTTGGCATTTACACCAAAAGGTTGAGTTGCTTTTCTCACATGACCACAACACCTTATTCAACGTGTTTGCTGTGTCTCCTCCATATGGAAAATTAAATTATTGTTTTGTTTGTTTATAGAGGACATGATTATTATTTGTGTTAGGAAATTGCTTCCCTGAGTCGTAGAAGTCCTGCAGCTCCTATACAGATACTATTGCCTTCTAGGCTGCTTCTTTGGTTGTCACCTTCTTGTCTGGCCTGTCAGTTTAGGTAGGAAGCCATGTCTCAGTAGGTTTGCAGCAATACCATGTCAGGATTTGGGTTTTGTTTCAGCTGTTTGTTAATTTTGATGTATTAGTTATCTCTCCGGTCTTTAAAATCAGTTTTGGTTTTGGGCTCTTTCTTGTTTGGTTTCTATTATAGCTTGTGTGTGTTGTGTTTAGTCTTAGGTTTAGGTTCTGTATTAGTTTTGGTTTATGGAATAGGTTAGATTTTATTGTAGTTTGATTTTATTTATGTTTCCAGTTCAGTTCTGTCTCTTCCCAGCAATCTGCCAGCTCACTCATCTGTTTATCTGTCACTCCCCAAACACCAGTTACCAGCCTATCAGATCTGCTCACCTATCAACCTCCAGTCACTAGCCAATCAGTTCAGTTCAGTTTCCACCTGTCACTTGTAATTAGTCTTCACTCCCGTTCACCTGCTCACTCCACTATATAGTTCTGCCTCGGTCTTCAGTTGTCTGCCAGATCATTAACGAGCCACGGTGAGTTTTGTTCCAGCGTTCCTTTCTTGTTTGACCTGTTGATGCAAACCCGATTGCTTTTGATTCTGAGCCAGCCTGTTCCCTGATCTGTTTTTCCTGCCCTGTCTGACTGATTTACCGGTTTACCGACTTGATTCTGTCCCATGGTTATCCGAGCTTGCTTTTGCCCTGTCTGTACCTCTGCCTATTTTGGACTGCCTTTTGTGTACCGGATTTTGGACTGCCCTTTTGACTATTGAGCCCGCCTGTCCCTGTTTCATTATTAAAATCCTGTTTTTTGCCTATACCTCGCTTGTTTGGTTTGAATACTGGGTTTGCCTGATTCACGTTCGTAACATACCATGCTTAATCTTAATCTTAAAATGATAGCCTGAACAGTCTTCTGCAAGATGCTTATGATGCTGTTGGTTCTCTAGGGTTCTCTAATAAACCTTCACAGAACAGGTTTGATTACACTGAGTTTAAAAGGCATGAATGCTTTTACAAACCAGAGTTTTTATCTGTTTTATATGTAACTTTTCTTTCTTGACTACAAGAGACCAATCAAATCTAGTTTGATAGACTTTAACAAAAAATCATCATGACTGTTCTAATGGGCAACTATGGACAGGTGATGTGTTTTAAAGAAAGGAGATGGAGGTTGTTGGCTGATTCTTCTGGATGGCGATCCAGATCCCACCTAAAAACCCTAGCTAAAGGTTTCGTGATGGGCCGCATGTTTTCCTAGACATACCTAAACCTCACTCCAGCTGCAAATTGACAAAGGTCCAAAAATCTCAGAACCTGGCACCTGCTGCAGGAAGAATGGGCATAACCTTCTCAAAAAACAAATAAAGACTACTCTTATTAGCCAGAAAAAGAAAAAAAAACATTTACAAGATATTTTTGCCAAAGGGAATGTTGTGGAGACTGACCATACAGTGTCCAACTATTTTTATAGCTCAAAATAATGAATAAATGTTCCATCTATAAATATTTTATCAGTTGCAGGTTTTGACTGCGTTCATGCCTATGTATTTCATTCTTTGTTTCAAAAAGACATGAGAATAAATTAAATCTTGAGGTTGCTTCATTTCAATGTGCAGCATGTGACATTAAAATTATGCTTTTACAGTATGCACTGAAAATCGACAGAAGCAATTAGTTCAAAGTTAATTAATCTCATTCAGATTTCATAACTGTTACCTTTTTGCTTTGCTTTAGAAAGAAATGTTTCACTTTGTGAAAAAGCCTATTGCAGCTTCTCATTTCATTTAGATACATGTCTGCTGTTTTATACATAAAGCAAAGATAATGAATGTAGATATTAAGTATCTGTTTAGGGATGCTAACATATCTGGTAAATGAGCAGTTAAGGTAAGGAAATTAACTAGATACAGTATGTTCATATTTTACCATAAATTCTTACTTGGCTTCTAGGAAAGGTAGCAGGGGCTAACAGTTTGTTTTAGGGGTTTTTGTGTGTGTGTGTGTGGGGGGGGGGGGGGGACATCTAAGGGTAACACAGAGACAAACAGGACAAGCAACCATGCACACCTAAGGTCAATTTGGAGTAACATTTAACTTAAATCTTTGAACTGAGGAAGGAAGCCAGAGTACCCATAAAGAACCCACACCTTCATAGGGAGAATATGAAGCATATGTTCCAGACAAAGAAGTTATATTCCACATTTCTAAGGGTTTTAAACACCTACAGTAAGGTCTATAATTATACATACCCCAGGGAGATTAATGCTTAAAGGAATATTTTAATTTGATCAACATGTTTCCACTGATTGTAAGTAATATAAATGTGTCGGAGTGGTTCAGCTAGAGCCCTGACTAGAATCCAAGTAGTTCTGACTTTAAGATTATTGTGATAGTATGGAGTCCTTCCAAAGTTAAAGACATGGAGCTCATCACCAGACATAAATCATCAAAATACGAGCAGAAATATAAGACAGGTTGCTTGCTGTAAAGTCACTAAAGAATTCTGCACCAGTTATTGAGAAAGGTAGAAATAATTTTAATACATACACATGTAAATAAAACCTTGTCTATTTGTTGTACCACATGCCAATTGTTCTTACGCACTGACGTAATGCCAGTGTGCCTCCTCGTTCCTTGTTAGTTTCCGCTTGCTGGCTGCACATGCCGCACTGGGATCGGTAGTTAGCGGTAGCTTGTGTATCCGTTTTTAGCTCTGCTCTCATTTAGACTTTAAAATGGCTGGAAGCAAGAAGCAACGCGTTCATTAAAGAAGAAAGAGGCTTTGAAAGAAACAAGACCGTGATTGGGTATTTTTTCACGTAAAACCCTGAGGGTGTAGAGCAGTAAAGTCTGCGAAGAGTATCAAAAAGATTTGACTTCCGGAAAAATACCAACTCCTTAAGTCAAAGTCTTCATTTCCCGGCATATACACTAGCTGGTCACTTTGGGTCTGCCCATGCCACATCAGGTAGTTTAATTAAATGCAGGAGACACTTTGCTATAACCCGTTTCTCCAATTTACCACCAAAAATTGCCTTAAAACTGTGATGCCTTTCCAAGAACTGTCACTGGCAGTGCACCTCCACTCCAGATCACAGGGGAATGTTTTTCAGAGGTTGGTAGTAAGCCATGTCATTTCCACCAGAATATTTTGCAGGAAAACCCTGTTCCAAGTCAGCAGGGCTGATTCCTCATCTCCTCCGTGCATTTTATTGCCGTTTGTCCCATTTACAAAGTTTTGATATGTTCCCAAAAGCATTATTTCAGTATATGAGAAAGAGCCTAGACAGTGGCATATGAGTTAGGGGGTTTGTCCTGTAACTGGAAAGTTGCTGGTGTGATCCCTGACTGTCTCAGTTGTTGTGTCTTTGGGCAAGGCACTTCACCCGGTGGTCATAGCTGATGTATAGCTGCCTCACTTCTGTCAGCCAGCTGTGGCTACAAATGTTGCTCATCACCTCTTTGTGGTTGTCGGACTTGATGAAGCGCTATTCAAATTTAACATTTTATCTACAAGACAGGTTAGCAGCTCCCTAAAATCGGCTTGATACATTTTCTGTGGGCTAAAGGAGTGTGAACTTACCGGCCAATAGACTGATTCTGCCAATCCTAAAGCCATGCTGCCTCCATGGCTGAAATATGCTGTAAACCAGAAAAAATGGCTTTAGACATGAAGGCGACTTAGGTCAGCAATCACACCGTGAACGTGGATTAGAAAGCAAGTGTTAAGCTCTTTGATTAGAAAGAACAAAGGGGTGTGAACAGGAACGGGTGCTCATTTGTCCAGCAAAAAATAAACACGCAGATTATCTCATTTTCCTCCTCTTATCCTGAAACCACTCAGCAGCCTGGATGACAATTTAAGAGCAGCATGGAACATTTGTGTGTTTCATACATGAATACGCCACAGCATCCTACAGAAAACCTCAATATTATCATTAGCTGTATTTATTTTGGCTCAGCAGGATATGCTAGTGTGTGTTGGGTATAACAATCTGTTAGAGTAATTTGCAGTCTGGCCATGACAGAGACACTGTGCTTGTCTGGCCAGGGAGAAGGAAAACCATTAATTAACAACCTGCTTTATTCAGGCATTATTGGTGATGTTAGGTTTATGCCTTTACCCTCTGTGTGTGTCATATAGCTTTTATAGCTATAAAACAAAGCTACAAGTTATAGCTGTCAAGCAAAAGAAAATTATAAAATAAAATTTTGCTATATGAAATGCCTGTTCTGACTTGCAATGTAATGTGTGTGCTTTTTTTTTATTTGTTAGACATTTTCCACTATTTCCTTTTTTAATAAGGTGAAAATTATTACTGGTTCTACATCAGTTCTTTCCCAATAATGCCTTGAAAGTGACTTAAGCTTGTTTTATTATTTATATTAGATTATATATAAGAGTTTATCAGAGTGTCCCAGTACCTATTGGGGATGGATTACTAATTACTGAAGCAAGACGTCCCAGGGTTGTACATATGTTCTTTTCTCAGATCTTCCTCAAAATGGCAAAGACAGAAGAACAGTCTGAGTCAGCAGGCCAAAAATGTGTTGATTTTTCACAAGTCAGGAAACAACTACGGTATAAGGAATGTAGCTGGTCGATTAAGCCTACCCACATCTAAAGTCAGAGTGATAATTAGGATAATTTTAAATGACTGAAAGTGAGACAAACAAGCTTAAATAAGAATCCATGTTTATGTTTCTTCCATGGACAGTAAGGTTGATTATAAATAAGGTAACAAAAACATCTCCAAAGATCTTTGTGAGTGAATTGCACGAAAAGTGGCATCTCTTGGGTCTTTCAGGTTTTCATAACAACAACTAGACATCTACATATCAAGAGTCATGAAATCAATATTTGGCCTTTTAGCATCCAACTAATCAAAAACTTCTGGCCAAATCAAAACAGAAACGGTTCACCAGATGTAAATTCAACCTTCCTCCATAGCCAGCTCAATCCTCAATAAGACCTAAATGTGAGGCGAGCTGAAGAAAACAGAGCATTACAAAGGGAACCCTGAACTCTGGACCATTTAGAGAGATGGAGAAAAGAGGAACTGTCAAATCCCTTCCTCTATATACTCCAACCTCATAAATGTTGTAGAGGAAACATGAAATAGCAAGTCATAACTTGTTACAGAACTTCACATTAGCAAAAGAACCAGCTGATCAGTGTGGGTTATTTTGCTTTTTGTTTGTTTTCAATATTTATGGTCATTGATCTGACTTAGGTGTGAAAATGGGATCAATTATGTTCTCATGAATTTATCAAAATCCTGGTTTATGGGAAATGGTGAAAAGTAATGGTGTTGGTTTCAAAAATGAGAAAGAAATGGGAAGGGAAGAGCTAAATGGAAGTCTTTGTTTGGCCTTGTCGGTGTATTACAACATATGTGGTTTGGTTTTTCAGTAGACAAAAACAGCCATTAGGATCAATGTACATATGAAAAAATCAATACCACCCAAAGAACATTGGTAAAATACAAATGTATAAAAAAAATTGGAAAACCTTTAATTAGAAGTGTGTTTTTAGAACAGCTACATAAAACACATCTAATGAATTAACTTGTGCATTTGGTCTTAAAGAAAAAACTATCCTGAAGCAATTGTGTTGGTCTGGGGCTAACCTGAAATATTCCAAATTTCCTCCATAGCTACAGTTTTTTGTCTGTCTTTTTGAATAAAACATTTTCCTCTTTGCGTGATCTGTTCACAATAAAGCATTTTTATCCTTTTGCAATAAGAGAAGTAAAATCCTCACTAATAGAGTTGGACTTTAAGGACCAGGACTGAACCTAGGCCTAAAAACCACTGAATGACAAGAATTTCCATTGGCCATTTCTGCATTTTTACATCATATAAGCCTACCCATTACTTGCCAGAGGAAATGAAATGTTTATTGTGTAACCCCAGGGCTTTAGCAGAGAGAATTTTGGTTGACTTAAAGAAAGGACAAGCTTTCCATTCCTCGCCTCTAAATTTCACTTCCTCCTGTGGAACCTGAGAGACGTGAGGTAGAGGCAGGGTCACTGAAATCACAAAGGAGGACCAATGAAAGAGCAGCAAGAAGGATAGATTTAGGCATGAATAGAATCTAAACCCCAAACATACTCAATTGAGATCATGTATCTCCAAAACTGAAAAAAAAAGCAATAAATGGCCGTTGTTATATTAGATCTCCTAAATGTGAACATTTATAGTATATGGGGAAGAAAAGCTTTTACTAGTACTGAAGCAGCACTAAATCAAATAAAACCACAGGGCACTCATTAGAATTCACACTATTTGTCCTTTTTCCGTTGTGCTGTTGCTTGTATCTGATGATGGTTCCATTCATTTCAGTCTCTAAGGTTGAGCAATCTGTTAAAATTATGGAAGAAAAAAAAAACGCATGCCTTAATGCCAAAACTCAGGCATTAAGGCATAAACCATCAAAGTCTCCATCAAGATTGTAATGTAATGAGCTAAAGGTTTATACGGGTGATTTGTCTAGCAAAGAGGATAAAGTCAGGATAAACGTTCCCAGAGAGCAGCAGTTTGAAGGCCTCACAGACCAGGAGCCTACCTGGAGATTTAAAGGGGCTCTGTGGAGAGCTCTGCCTTTCTGTAAGCCCCTTTCGGCTTCTGAGATCAGAAATAGCGACCCAGCATGGCTCCTCCCAGTGGTTGCACTGACACCTATGTATTTATAAACTACTACTTCAAAGTTATGAGAACGCTTTCAATTTTGATGTGAGGTTATTAGACTTAGTCAGAATATGCATTTATAAAAGTAATGCTTGATGTTTGCTAATTAAAATCTAAATTAGTTACACACCGTCCCTTTAAATGAATGTGCAGAGGTTGAAAGTAAAGTACAGCAGCAGTGAGTGGAAGCAGATTAAAGTCTCACTTTCGCTCCTCATCCATATCTTACAATGAGAGTGTTCAAAGTGTAACTCACCCCCATACCAGAGCCTAATCTCATACTTGAAAAATGTGACGAGAGGAGGCGATGCCCAGCGATCCAGGAAACGTGGGGGGATGAAGGCTGGGTGTGGTCTGGGCTACTGGTAAAAGCTAAATAGAAGCTAAATAAATGCTAAGCTAATAAATCGCTAACTTGAAGAATCGACAGAAGGACAGCAAAAGTCACTTTCCCAACTCCTACTCCTATGGTAGACTTGCAGAAGTTAAAAGAGTTGTTACCAAGTTCAAGGACACTCAAGGTTTCAGCAGATGTTTGGTACTGACAGAAGACATAAAAAGTTGAAACCATTGCAAAACAACAAATTTTCTTACCTGAAAAACAACCAACATCTGCTTCAGCATCGCTTCAGTGGTCTAACCTGTGAATACACAACAGCTACCTGTCATCACTGTGGCTGGAGCTCTGCTGTTGCCTTGTCCCTCTGCCTTTGGTTGTTCCTTCCCTTGGAGCAGAGCTTAGTTGTGTCCAAACTGTTTTTGAAATGTTTACTTTGAAAGAAAAATGGCTGTTTTGGGGAGAAAAGGATACTTATTTTTTATTGTTTTTTTAACTGTCTCACTTCGTTTGTGTGTTGCCAATAAGTGGACACCGATCCGTACAAGATATGTTGATTAGAAAAGCTCTTTTTGGCAAGAAAACCATTCTATTTTTGTTTTTTTCTGACATTTGGTACTCATGCTCGACTTTTACAAATGCTACATCACCATCCATGTTTGGTAGCCCATTTTGTTTTAGAGAGGGAGAGCTCTAATAGCAAGGTATAATTTCCTAACTAAGCAGAACATTTTGTGGGAATAAATGTGTTGCATGGATGCAGAAGTCGTGCCGAGAGAAACTAACTCCATATCTGACCACTACAATCTGCTCTCATGGTGTTTATTGCGATATGAGCTTATCACATCAGACATTGATTTTATTTAAATTTTTTGCAGGTACAAACTCACATAGCAGAGCCCAGCAGTAGGAGCGGTCATGTTCTTTGCGTGCCACACAACTACAGCATTCTTCATCATGTTGCGCTTTTTGAAATGCCTTTGTTTCACACAAACACTGCACCTCGGCCAAAATTTATGTAGGTCAATTAATCTTTGCAGCTTTAAAGTGATGGTGCCTTGAGTGTGTGGACGGTATCAATGCAAGGTACACAGATATTGAAACCTTGTGGATTGTCATCAGACAGTGGAAGACGTTTCTGTCTGCACTAGTCTCACGTCCATGCTGAGATTTGCTGCTGTGGCTCGTACCTTGTCTATGTTATGGCTGCCGCTCTAATTCCTCTAAGCTCACCAGCTCTGCTGGGGTCTCGCCTGTTTGTGTTTGTTACATCACAACTGTCTCTCATTAGTGGCAGCGTAGCTTTCTGTGGACAAGGTAACTCATTTGTGACCTGATTATGAAATGAATGAATGAATGAATGAATGAATGAATGAATGAATAAATAGTGGAATAAATATGGTTGCTATAGAATCTTTGTAAAGTTCATTGGTGCAAATAAAGCTCAAAGTGAAGGCTATAGGGACACAAGTGCACGTCATTCGCTGGGATTAAGATCACTTGCACATTGCAATCAAGACTGCAATCATTAGGTCAATGTTTGCAAAGTTGTTACATGGTACAATATGTGGGACACGGTCAGTGTATTGCACCAGCACTGGTTGATTTGGGTGACGGCCCCCCAGACCAAGCCAGTTCATACACATTGGATAACTTTGCTGCAAATAAAACTAAAGGACTTCTTGCCTGAAGGCTTTCATTCAGATGGATAAATTCAAAACATGTACAATGCTTTACTTCCTGTCAACATCCCTACTACATATTAATGGTTTATAAATAACCATGGAGGGATCACAAAAGGCTAAAATTTTGCCACATGATTTTGCAAAAAGAAATATTTTTTCTGTAGATTTAGAAAAAAAGGAATTAGGGATGTAGCTTTATCATTGTCGTGCTATTTGGTAAACCCAGTGCTTCAGGGTTAAGACAGCCCTAGTAAGCTACATTTTGCTGAGAAAGCATGGAAGGCGCCAAGTTAGAGCTTATTTAATAAGAAGGATAACCCACTTTGGCCATGCTCATAGTGATGACTGATGTCAAAAGAGGAAAATGTTATTTCAGTAACAGGACACTAGGTCACAAGACCCATCACTTGGCCTATAGGAAAGTCTTCCAATTTCCTGCAGTCTCCATGGCACAGTAAGTCAGATAATACCTCCCCATCAGAATCGGCTGAAAATGATTCCCAGGCACAGCTACTGGTCTGGAAAGTTTTTGCTGAACAGGAGAGTGTTTAATGTAGAGATGACAATCTAGCAAATCTACATTTAATATTAAAATTGCTTCCGAACTGTTATCAATTCTTCAAAATTTCTTGTGATAAAAATATTGAACACGTCTGTCAGAAAGAATTCAACACATTAGGACACACAAATAAAATATAAAACAATTACAACCATGTTGATTTTTAAAGCATGTACAAATATTTTAAGGAGAAAATATTGTATGTGCATGTTAGAAAAAAAGAGACAGACCAGAGCTGGGATAACGCATTAACAGTGGAACATTTTTGGATCTCTTACTTTTGTCAGTGCTACTTACATCTGATAAAGGCTAAAGGCTGCTTTACACTGGATTAAGACCACCCAAGATCTACATGTTTAACTGTGGCTGAACCCCAACAAATGTTT